>NW_017618004.1:585000-790000 GCF_001879475.1 Ipomoea nil | reverse complement strand
ACTTATCATCATATACCGCATAAAATATTTGGTAAAAAAATTAAGGAAATTGACATTTTTAACCCTTCTATTTTGACCGTGTATAAATTTAATTTTTCTATTATTTTTGTATATTTCTAATCTTATTTTTTTTAATTGAAGTGATGGATTTGGTCCATAAAATTAGGGTTTTAGGGGAGGGGTCGTCGTCTTGGAGACCGGCGGTGGCGCCGCCTCATCCGCCGATTCAGCTCAGCCGCTACGAGGCGCAGAAACGCCGCGACTGGAACACGTTTGGGCTGTACTTGAAGAACCAGCAGCTGCCGGTCCCACTTCCCCTCTGCAATTACAATCATGTCCTCGATTTTCTCTGGTGTCTCGACCAGTTCGGGCAGGCCCGAATTTTGGGCTGTACAAGCCGGGCTATAGCACAGGGCCCCAAATTTTAGAGGGGCCCCAAATTTTAGAAGCTCAATATTTTATTTTTACCTAGTTAGTATAGTAATAAAAAGTAAACGTTTTTAATTAAACCTAAAAGGCTTTATAAAAAAATGGTAAGAACATGTATTTATTGTATTTTAACTTTGAGGTTTAAGGTTCAAAACTTGTGCACACTATTATTATTATTCCATAATATGTCTATTTTTACTTGTGCGTTGCACGAAAAAGATTTGTTATAATCATTAAATTATAACAACGAATATTATATAGTGCAATTGATGAAATGAGTTGTATCGAATATGTTTTTTATGTTATCCTTGCTTGAATTCGAGCAAATAATTGCCCATTATCCGTGCGATGTGCGTGCGTGCGATGCACGGATAAATTTTTTGTGTTATATATTTTGATAATAAAATTACGGTATTTGTTTTAAACATTTTAATTTTGGTAGGGCCTTATTTATTTACTCAAACAGGGCCACAAAAATTTAAAACTCGGCCCTGAGTTCGGGAAGACTAAGGTTCACTTACAAGGCTGCGTGTACTTCGGGGAGCCGAAGCCGGCGGGGCTCTGCACTTGTCCCCTTCGCCAAGCGTGGGGCAGCCTGAACGCGCTCATCGGACGCTTACGCGCAGCCTTCGAGGAGAACGGCGGCTTGCCGGAGAGAAACCCCTTCGCCGACAACGCCATCCGCCTCTACCTCCGTGAAGTCAGAGACGCTCAGTCTAAGGCCCGAGGAATCCCCTACAAGAAGAAGAAAAATAATACTAATAATAATAATATCCTCCCGAAGCCTAATAATGACGAAACGCCCAACTTCCATATGCAATCCTCTATTCCTCTTGATCTCTCCCTCCAGCTTTCAGG
The DNA here is from genome assembly GCF_001879475.1 of Ipomoea nil. Classification (NCBI taxonomy): domain Eukaryota; kingdom Viridiplantae; phylum Streptophyta; class Magnoliopsida; order Solanales; family Convolvulaceae; genus Ipomoea; species Ipomoea nil. Next base: position 788,713 of record NW_017618004.1, on the reverse strand, counting down.
ACGAAAATGGTAAAACTCTTCCTCTCATCTCCTCAGCTCCCTTCTATTAATGAATGATGTTTTTTTGAAAGCTTAATTAATGATGTTAATTAGCACGAAGCTCAGCTTTCTTAATTCATATAAATATAGTAATTAATAATATTATTTTCTTTTCGGATTAAACTAAAATGTTTTTAATGTAAGGTTTTTGCTTCTTGTACCTTTCGGGACATTTGGTTCAAAAAATAAAAATAAAGAGAATAAAATAGAATTTCAACAATATAATGAAATCATTGTTGAAATTCTATTTTATTATACCGTTTTGGGCCAATGTCTCGGATTTTGTAAGCATACATTTTGGGCCTAACATCCTAGGTAGTAATACTACTATTTTTCAACCTTGTTCTGTACCTCTATACTTGGTTTATGATGGACCCGGTTCCAATAAAACCATCAATAATAATAATGGATATTAAGAAAGTACTATGAAGACAAAATTGTCCCACCAAAGGCGCAAAACACTTTTTTCATGAAAAACAAAATATCAATGTTGAGCAAAATTTTTTTTTTTCCTGAAATGTGAGGAATTTTATAAATAAATTCCATTAGCCAAATAAGAGAAAATAATATTGACAACTACTACGTAGTGTAATTACATATATGTTACCATCCAAATGAGTGGCCGCAAAACGAACTCTAGTAAAAGAGATTGAGGAAGTATAGAATAAATACTATTTTATAAATTATCATCAAGGTTAAAAAAATCGCTAGGCGACGATTTTAATTTTAATTTTAATTTTTTAAAAAAATTAGTTAAATCCCGCTAACGTAGGCCGCCTAGTCCACATCGACCTACTCGGCGCCTAGGCCGCCTACTACCTACTGCCTAGAATAGTGATTCCGCCGAATTTCTAAACTATCGGCCGCCGCCTAACGCCTAGGCGCAATTTTTACAATATTGATTATCATGAGTGTTATAAGAAAGAAAAATAATATTTAAAGCAATCAAATCTACTTAACAATCAAATATTTAAAAAAATTCAATAGAATAATAATAGATAATGCATATTCGCACTTTCTGAATGTATCTGATCTCGTCGTGTTCCATGTGTGACCAATCATAACCTTTCAACACTTGTCGTTTTGGTTTACATTAAGTAACTAACTAATTGTCTCCATTACCCTGACATACCCTACAATAATTTCGTCTCTCACCAATTTTATTTATTCTCATCATTTTTACTACTCATTACATTACATTAAACCTAAAACCAAAAGACTTATTTTTCCCCTAACGCGGTTTCACAAATCCTTATTCGTGAGATAGGTCGAGTCAATATGAAAATATAATATTAAAATTAAAAATTATACTAATTAAAAATAAAGTGTTTGTTACTTAAAAAAAGTGTAATATTTTTAAGGAAAAATGTAATACTTTTAAATCAAAATATAAAAATATTAGAGTATATTTTTCTTCAAAGATATTATATTTTCTATTATAAGTAACAAACACTTTATTTCTGATTAGTATTATATTTTCCAGTATAAGCATTACAACTTGAGCAATCTTACGAATAAGGAGTTATGAGACAGCCTCACACAAGTTTTTGTCAAATAAAAAATTGTTTTATGTTTTAAACTTTAATCGAACAAAACAAAAATGTTGTGGTCCCTAACAAACAAATCTGAAGATTTAAGTAATAGTGATTTTACCTAATAAACAAATGTTTTCAATTCATAAGAATCTTATTCAATGAACTAGTTTTTTACGCGCATTGCGCGATTGGAATAATACCCAATGTTTTTTTTAAATAAGTATTTTAAAATAGATCAAGGCAAGATTATATTAGAATTGTTCATGCATAGATAATTGAATGTTAAATTTGTGTATTTAAATTGGTAATTCTAAGTTTACAAATGCAAGATAATATAGTCAAGATTGATTATAATTCTGAATAAAATAATTGTATGGGTATGGTTGAAACCAAATACGGGACATAAGGGAGATCAAATAAAAATTAAATCATAAAATATTAAATATATACTAATATTGTTTGATGAGATTTCGGCAGTAGGATTAATCATAAAATATTAAATATATACTAATATTGTTTGAGGACAGTAGTAGGATTTGTGGTTAGAGTTCTATTAAGACTTTAATATTAGGGTGCGTTTGAAAATCCGAAAAATGACTTATGGAAAATGTTTTCTGGAAAATGAGTCATTTTCCAGAAAACATTTTCCTTTCCGGTGTTTGTCTACATAACGAAAAACTGTCTTTGTTTGTTTGGTTCATTTTCTAGAAAATGAGCACGAAAATGAAAAGAATTGAATACTTCAAAATTTTAATTATTTGATACTTTTGATAAAATCTTTCTATGAATAGCACTCTTTTGATATATATATATATATATATATATATATATATATATATATATATAAACTACACAGTTTTAATTAAAAAATGTAATTTTTTTTTAATTTTGAAATACAAAAAAATGAATATTATTTATAGACTTTACTTATTTTTAAAAATTTTGAATTAAAAATAAATAAAAAAAATCACGGACCGGGCCACGGGGCCCGTCGATCTGCATGGGGCGGGCTATAGTTGCATGAACCCTAGTCCATGGACTTGGTGAGCCGACATGCAAAAGACCGTAAAAAATATATATATGAAGAATTTTAAGGGCATTTTTGAAATAATAAAAATTAGTTATTCCGAATGAGCTATAAATAGCTAATACCAAGGAGCCTTGGAAATGACTATTCCCATTGCAAAGGGAGTAGCACATTACGTAAAATTCTATTCCTTCTTGCAAAACTTCAAACTAAATAGCGGAACAAATCTATCTATTTCACAAAATGATATTTTATGCCAATATATTCCATGAATCAAACGTCACTAAATTAAATTATTCACTACTAAGAACTTAGGAACTAAATATATATTGTGAATAATTGAGTGACTAAATATACATTATAACTTCAACTAAAAGACTAAAAGCATCAATTCCCCTTGTTATATCTGAATTAAATATTTTTTCTGTTCATTTTATTTGCTATATATAATATTCGTTCTTCAATTAAATTTTATTTTATTTTTACTTAATTATTTTCTTTAACAACTTTTTTATAATTTTTAATTTAAATAATTATTTTTTATTATTTTTTAAAATTTAAATAATTATTTTTTAAAATTTATTTTTTAAAAAATAATTAATTTGGGAAGACGACCTGTTGACCTATTGGAAATCTTCAAATTGGAAGAATTGTTTGAAATTAGTTAGTTTAGGGACCCAATTGTTAGTTTTTTAAGTTCAGTAGCCTAATTGCATTATCATGTGCCGTTTGATGGCCTATTTGACCCTTATTCTTTTGTTTGTTTGTTTGTTTTTTTTTTTTTTTTTTAAATCTAAGTTTGTTTTTTTTTTTTTTTTTTTTTTTAAACATTCTTTTTTTTTTTTTAAATGCAAGTGTATGGCTTTATATCCCCCTCCCTTTGTTTCTATGGACAAATAGAAAACTTTATATCATTTAATATAATTTAATTCAAAGGCCTTATATTTGGTTAAATATAAATAGTTTTGATATAAACAAATTAGTACATAATACAGATATACATAATGAAAACAATACACTATTCAATATTGAAAAAAGTTACAAATAGGTCACTAAACTTATTATTTTTATGCAATTGAATCAAATAAGATTTATACGATTAAAATATTTTTCTAATTTTACCTGATAGAATCTGATCATGTAACTTACATGGTATGTACTAAGAATCGTCTTTTCCTCTGTCATACTAGTTAGGATGAAAGATTGAAAAAATTGCATTTAAAATCATTAAAATGTATGAAGCACAAAGAACATGAAAAATGCTTCCAAGGCTCAATCTTATGACCTCCTACATAAAAAAAGGTCACAACTTGTCCTGAACACACAATTATGTTTGATTGCATACTTTTTAAGTTCAGTAGTGACCCAATTTTACAAAGACAATATCACCTATTTGATATATATAAACGTAAGGCCTTGTCTTGTGTTGCAGACATAGGATTTTCATATGTTAGATCCATTACCATGTTGATGGATCAACATCCAGAAAAGAATCCCCTGTTGATTCTCCCAACAACCAACGACGAAAGGAAAAACAGAACAAAACGTTCCTTGGACGACACCATAGAAGTTTGGCTTGGAAGGTTTAGTTGGGCACAGTTCCTGCAAGCCACCCTTGCTAATTTCGCATGGGTATTCGACGCCCAGCAGACCTTCGTCACCGTCTTTACCGACCTTGTGCCCACTTGGCACTGCAATAGCACCTCGTCGTCGCCGCTCTGTTCACCGGCGGCCGATAATAATGTAATCTGTGAGCTTCCGGAGGAGGCGTGGGCGTGGGACGCGCCGCCGCAGACCTCCGTGGTTTCCGAGTGGGGTCTACAGTGTGCCGGGGCGGTTATCACCGGCCTGCCGGCAACCTCGTACTTTGTCGGGTGTTTGGTCGGCGGGCTGGCGCTGTCCACGCTCGCCGACGCCTCCATTGGCCGGAAGAAAATGCTGGCCTTCTCGTGCTTCCTCATGAACGTGGCCGCCGTCGTCACCGCGGCCGCCACGAACGTGTGGGTCTACTCGTCGTTGAGGTTCCTGACGGGGTTCGCCCGGGCCACCATCGGGACCTGCGCGCTAGTTTTGTCGACGGAGATTGTGGGGCGGCGGTGGCGGGGACAGGTTGGGATCATCGGCTTCGTATGTTTTACTCTCGGCTTCCTCTCTTTACCGGCCATGGCGTACTTCAATGCCGGGTCTTCCTGGAGATATCTCTATCTCTTTACCGGCATCCCCGGGATCATATACTCTGTTATAGTCTACCTCGTGGCTCGAGAATCTCCGAGGTGGCTTTATCTGAGAGGACTAACCCAAGATTTCGTCGAAACCATCAAAACCATGGCCCCGCCGGAGACCCGCAGCAGCATAACCAGAACCACCATCTTTTCCGACAACCAAGATCAAGGCCTTATAGATTTGGATGAGCAAATGGATTTATACTCCGCCCTAAAGCTACTAATAAACAAAGGCTGGGCTTTGCGGCGGCTATTAACGGTCATGTGGGTGGCTCTCGGGATAGGATTAGTGTATTACGGCATACCGTTAGGCGTCGGCGAAATGCCGTTTAACCTCTACCTGAGCACGACGCTAAACGCCGTGTCGGAGCTACCGGCGTCGCTGGTGACGTTACTGCTGATAGACAAGCTGCGGCGGCGGAGCACGGTGGTGGGGTTAGGTGTCCTGAGCGGGGTGTGCAACCTCGGGTGCGTTGTGTTTGTGGGGGAGGAGTTAAAGGCGGTGCAGATCGGGCTGGAAATCGTGGCGTTCTTCACCGCCTGCACGGCGTTCAATATTCTGCTGATATACACGCTGGAGCTGTTTCCGACGTGCGTGAGGAACTCCGCGGTGGCGATGGCGAGGCAAGCCATGGTGGTGGGCGGCGCGATTAGCCCCTTGCTGGTGGCGCTGGGGAGAGGGAACAGGTTTTACTCTTACGGGGTTTTCGGATTGGCCAGTGTTTTGTGCTGCTTGTTTCTGGTTTCTTTGCCGGAGACATTGGGCGGAGATCTCTGTGACACCATCGACGAAGAGGAGAGCAAGGAAAATGGGAACAGAGTCTGAACTCTGAACTGTTTATATTTTTATATTTGTTATCGTTTGGGTGTGGCTATTTAGTTTTAATTTCAGTCCTGCATCTTTTACTACTTGTCTCCATGCAATAATCTTTGTAACAAAGTACTGTGAAAAATGATTTACTAATAACTACAAGATTGTATGAATGAGTCCACAATGTTCATTTAGTTCCACTGAGCTTGCCCACTATGGCAACTTAAGTTTATTTGGTCACAAGGTAAAATTCAGTGTAGACTCTCAACTAGTGAAGCGTTATGCTCTGCAACCGTGTACACCATGCATGGTGCACACGATTGCAAAAACGACGTCGTTTTGACGTCCAACTTTAAAAAAAAAAAAAATCAGTTTCAATTGCCGTTAACGGCGTTATGTTGTGCATAATTTGAACTATACATCCATAACTTCATAACTATACATTCAGAATTGCAAAACTACACATCCATAACTTCATAACTATACATTCAGAATTGCATGCATAACTACACATCCATAACTTCATAACTATACATTCAGAATTACATGCATAACTACACATCCATAACTTCATAACTATACATTCAGAATTGCATGCATAACTACACATCCATAACTTCATAACTATACATTCAGAATTGCATGCATAACTACACATCCATAACTTCATAACTATACATTCAGAATTGCATAACTACACATCCATAACTTTATAACTATACATTCAGAATGTGAAATTATTACTTCATAACTATACATTCAGAACTGCATGCATAATTACACATCCATAACTTCATAACTATACATTCAGAATTTCATAACTACACCTCCATAACTTCATAACTATACATTCAGAATGTGAAATTATAAAATTATGAATATATATTTACGTAACTAACGGCAATCAAAAATAATTTTTTTTTTAAAAAGTAAAACGACGTCGTTTTTGTAACCGTGTGCACCATGCGATTGCACATCATAATTTTCCCTCATTCCCATTTGATAAGCATTAATTTGTCATCATTTTTAATAAGCTTGTACTTTTTTTCTGCAAATTATGCCCTGGAAACGTGTTCACCATAAATGGTGGTGAACACGGGCTCAAACGGCGTTATTTTTACGGGAAAAAAAATTAGTTAATGTAATGTTAACGGCGTTTTACATTTTATGTTCAGATTATGAATTTTCTGTTATGAGATTATGAATTTACAATATGTAATTATGAATTTTCTGTAAATTCATAATCTCATAACAGAGATTAAGAATTTCTGTTATGAAATTATGAATTTACATTTATTAAATTATAAATTTTCTGTTATGAGATTATGAATATACAGTTATGTAATTATGAATTTTCTGTAAATTCATAATCTCATAATAGAAAATTCATAATTTCATAACAGAAAATTTATAATTCTATAACAGAAAATTCATAATCTCATAAAAGAATATTCATAATTTCATAACTGCACATTCATAAATCTATATCTGCACATTCATAATTTATGTGTGTTGAAGAAACTTGCGCGAAAATGAAGTGAAACCGCGAAATGTAAAAATGAAGAAGAAAGTCGCGCAGTTAATTAAGAAAGAAAAAAAAAATAAAAAATAACAGTATCGTCACCGTTGGGATCGTGTTCACTATCCATGGTGAACGCGGTCCCATGGCATAACGATTGACTTTTTTTGGGGTGCGATAAGCCGATAATGGGCCATGCTTATAAGAGTCTAGACATGTAATAACTAATAAGGATTCAAGAAAGGCCTGTCAACTTCTAATACCAAACAATAGTAACATAAACGTGAGTAGTTATGCTGTACATCCGTATGCACCATGCATGGTGCATACAGATGCAAAAACGCCGTCGTTTTATTAAAAATGCGCGTCTCCCCTTAAAAAAAAATTCAGGTTCGATTCCCAGCAACAGCATTATGTTGTTCATTCATTCTGGAATTTTAGTTCATAGATTATGGAATTTTAGTTCATTGATTCTGGAATTATAGTTCATCGATTCTGGAATTGTAGTTCATCGATTATGAAATTTTAGTTCATAGATTCTGGAATTTTTAGTTCATAGATTAGATTCTGGAATTTTAGTTCATCGATTATGGAATTATAGTTCATCGACTATGGAATTATAGTTCATCGATTCTGGAATTTTAGTTCATATGTTGTTGCTGGGAATCGAACCTGATTTTTTTTTTAAGGGGAAACGCGCGTTTTTAATAAAACGACGTCGTTTTTGCATCCGTATGCACCATGCATGGTGCATACTGATGCACAACATAATTTGCCCATAAACATACATTGGTAATTTATATCATGGATCAGGTCCACATAGTATTATGAATCATGAATGGAAACAATGGGCCATGCTTATAAGAGTCTAGACATGTAATAACTAATAAGGATTCAAGAAAGGCCTGTCAACTTCTAATACCAAACAATAGTAACATAAACGTGAGTAGTTATGCTGTACATCCGTATGCACCATGCATGGTGCATACAGATGCAAAAACGACGTCGTTTTATTAAAAATGCGCGTCTCCCCTTAAAAAAAAATTCAGGTTCGATTCTCAGCAACAGCATTATGTTGTTCATTCATTCTGGAATTTTAGTTCATAGATTATGGAATTTTAGTTCATTGATTCTGGAATTATAGTTCATCGATTCTGGAATTATAGTTCATCGATTATGAAATTTTAGTTCATAGATTCTGGAATTTTTAGTTCATAGATTAGATTCTGGAATTTTAGTTCATCGATTATGGAATTATAGTTCATCGACTATGGAATTATAGTTCATCGATTCTGAAATTTTAGTTCATATGTTGTTGCTGGGAATCGAACCTGATTTTTTTTTTTTAAGGGGAGACGCGTGTTTTTAATAAAACGACGTCATTTTTGCATCCGTATGCACCATGCATGGTGCATACTGATGCACAACATAATTTGCCCATAAACATACATTGGTAATTTATATCATGGATCGGGTCCACATAGTATTATGAATCATGAATGGAAACAACGATGTACAAAATTCATACTTGTAAGGTACAAAATTTCATAACACAAAACACACAAAATCACAACACAAGATACAAGCATAACATTATGGACCCAGCTGGGCGGATTGAAAAGACGAGGTACAGAATTCATACTCCTAAGGTACATAATTTCATAACACAAGACACAAAAATCATAACACAAAACACATACAAATGTTATATATTTTTCAAATCTAATTTGGGTATATAATTCGTGTTCATAGAATAAATTTCACAACACAAGATTCAATAATTCATAACATAAGACACAATTACTAATTTGTTCCAAATACAAAATTCATACCCATCATAAGGTACATAATTTCACAACGCAAGACACAAAAAGTCATAACATAAAACACAAACACATAAACCTGCGTCCATAGTGCAGTGTGAACCATAGTCCATGGTATAACGATTGAGTATCAATTGTTATATTGTGGACCATGGTTCACAGTGCTAGGTGGACCATGATATGCTCGTCAAATGAAATTGTAGTAGAATTTAAATGATATTTCAGTGTTGCTATAATGAAACTAGTGTGTGTGGAAAATGAAACTAAAAATAGAGCTCATTCAACAACGTATATTGTCAAATGAAACTGTAGTATAATTAAAATGATAGTTTAGTGTTGTTATAATGAAACTAGTGTTTATGGAAAATAAAACTAAAATTCAGAGTCATACAATAATATATATTGTCAAATGAACCTAGAGCGTAATTAAAATAGTACTTTGAGAAGATCTTTCTGAGTACCATGTTGATCCATTCATAGCAATCTTCTCCAACAGTTCTTCGGCTTGAGTTGGTTCCAAAAGTGTGAATGAACCACCCGAAGAAGCATCAACTAAGACTCTTGAATTGTCAAGCAAGCTTTCATAAAATCCCAACTCCCGATCCCATGGCGTGGATATTGCCTTCTTAGCTCCTTGAATCTCTTCCAATACTCGGTTAGAGATTCACTTGTCAATTGCTTGAAATTTTGGATTGCCCTCCTCATCTTTTAGGTCTTGGAAATTGGGTATAACTTTTTCAAGAATTCCCTATGAAACTGATCCCAAGTAACAAAATGGTTGGCTGGAAGTGAGATGGGCCAACCATGAGCCTTATCCGAAGGGAAATAGTCGGAGTTTAATGGCTTCTTTAGGTACTCCATTGATTTTGAAGGTGCCACATATCCGTAGGAACTTTGTGATATGAGCATTTGGATCCTCCGTTGGTGACCCTCCAAATTGATCAGAAGTGATCATGTGTACGATGACCGGCTTAATTTCAAAATTGTTGGCCTCCACACCTGAAACATTGATGCTATCATGTTCCTCAACATCAGGTGCAATGTAGTGTGACATGACTCTAGCTAGGGGTGGTGGTTGATTGACTCCATTGTTATCCCCATCTCCATTAAGATTCAAGTTTATTTGGTTCTGTCTCTGGGCCATCTTTCTTTGCTTTCTAAGAGACTTCCCCTTACCTTTGCAATTGACATACAATGGTTTCAAAACACTAACAAAAATCGTAAAACATTCAAATCAAGTGTAAAATCATATCTAAATGAGAAAACAAGTGAATATGCATTTAAAATAACATTTTCATGAACTTAAGCCCACAAATAGATTCAAACTAATAAGGGAAACATGCACAATTAAGCTCACATCACATGTGGGGCAAATTATGCTGTGCATCCGTATGCACCATGCATGGTGCATACGGATGCAAAAATGACGTCGTTTTAATAAAACGCGCGTCTCCCCTTAAAAAAAAATCACGTTCGATTCCCAGCAACAACATATGAACTAAAATTCCATAATCGATGAACTATAATTCCATAATCGATGAACTATAATTCCATAATCTAATCTATGAACTAAAAATTCCAGAATGAATGAACTAAAATTCCATAATCTATAAACTAAAATTTCATAATCGATGAACTACAATTTCATAATCGATGAACTATAATTCTATAATCAATGAACTATAATTCCATAATCTATTCTAAAATTCCAGAATGAATGAACAATATAATGTTATTGTTGGGAATCGAACCTGAATTTTTTTAAAAGGGAAGACGCGCGTTTTCTAATAAAACGCCGTCGTTTTGGCATCTGTATGCACCATGCATGGTGCATACGGATGCACAGCATAACGATTGCACATGTGGTAGGTGTTTGGGAGTTGGGCCATGGCCAAAGAAGTGGTAAAGTCAAAAGCGACAAATGTTAGCGTGGACTAGCTTCCAGCGCATTTCCCATGCATAAGTTGAGCTTTATGCCCTTTAATACACAAGAGTTAGTGTAACTAAGTGGATTAACCGTGTGTTATTAAGTGAGAGGTTGAGGGTTTGATCCATTTTTGTTGCACCTACTTAGTTTATTTTGCTCCAGACTTCTTAAAACATCTCTCTTGGACAAAGACTTTTCGAATAAAATGACCCCGGATATACCATGGCGCCATCACCCATAAACAGATTATTTAGATTAATAAACACAGTTACCCCAACAATCATACTCCAAACAGTTGTAAAGGATTTGTTGTAATCTATGGCTTTGATAGAATATCCATAACGTATATTTAATTGTTATATTGATTGTTTTTAGAAACCATAGCAACTAACTCAAACCATTATATTGATTGTTTTTAGAAACCATAGCAGCTAACTTAAAGGAGGTTTGATATTTTTTCATCAATTAAATTTAAAAAAAAAAATTAAAAATTCAAGGAATATATTTGATGGGAATAATGTAACTTTACAGGAAAAATTAATTAATGTGTTTGGTGTTCTCATTGGCCTAAACTTTCCTAAGTCAAAGATTGCACCAAACGTGAGTCTAATTTTTACACCTTTTAAAATCCAAGGAAAGTGCGAACTTTACTGGATACCAAACGCCCTCTAAGGCTGTAAGGGTGTGTGCTTGATAAACTACATTCTTGTTTAATAGTTTACAAACTATACATTAGAGGTAAATTGCATTAGGAAGACCTTGGGTGACACACTCGAACAAGAAGATGTTGACAAAAATCAAACTCGTAACATACTAAGACGGGAATCATGTTCCATCTACTTAGTCAGTTTTCGAATGCTAAATTGATTGTTTTTGTATTGTGTGATCGATTGTTGGATTTTCTAAGTTCATAAAAGTTATTTAAAAGTTAATTAGGGTCCATTGATATAGCTCTAAAAAGTAACTATAAGTGTATAACTAGTGGTTTGTTGAAATTAGGAAGACCCTGGTTTGTTAAAAAGCAATTATTAGTATTAGGAAGACCCTGGTTTGTTAAAAAGCAATTATTAGTATTATACTCTAAAATTCACATAACTAGTGGTTTGTTGATATAACCTTGTGTATTATTGTTGGATTCTATTCTTAAAATCTTTTTTTTTTCTTTTTTTAAAGCCCCATTCTTAAAATCTAATTGACTTGTAACGTACGTATTTAATTTATTGATGAGTTGTTGTAATAGCTGCGTTTCTGCAAATAGCGAAATGCACTTTGCAGTCCCAAATTGTTATTACAAATAACAACTCTTTTGCTTGATGCCTAACAGTATATCCGGTATATAATTTTTTTTATGTATTATTAATATTATATTTTATTTTATTTTTTAATTTTAGGCAACTACTAATTATATTTTTAAATGTTTTATTTAAACAATCTTGTTAATAGAGATGGACAATTCAGTTCAGTTTATCCGAATCGAACCGAACCGAACCAGTAATATAACGAAAAAGGGAACCAAACAGAACGGTTTGGTAATATTTATGAATTATGATTCATCAATATAAAATTACCTTTATTATTTGCATATTTCATGGTATTCCTATAATCTTTAGTATTTAATTATTGTCAATTGATGGATTAGTTTTTAACATATCATATATGTGCCTCTCTATATATTAAATGATGATCACAATTAAATGCATTTATCTTTTTCCTTACCCCAATATATATACACAAAGGAAGAGGTATAGCAGACATTAGCAGATTAAACAAAAAATTGTTTATCTGGACAAAACAGGGAGAAAATGGGTGTGACAGTTCAAACTTCTGCGATCAATCAGTCCGAGGTTTCTTCTAACAATTCTGCTCCTGACAACATAAAAAATGGCCTCGGGGAAAGCACTGTTGATGTGGTTGTCAATCTTGAACAGTAAGTTCTTCATTTCTGAAAAAAAAAAAATTAACTTTTTAAAGCATTCTCTAAATTATTCTATTTTTATATGATAGTTAAATTGTTGTGAGGGAAAACCAACATTTTGATATCTCAATTATTTTTCAATGGTAATATAGTACATATATTTTAATTTCAACCAATTTGATCATCGAATTATTTAAAATTTTACCAATTAAACTTTTTCAGAGATCAAATTGACAAAATTTTAAAAATGTAAAAATCATCATTTTAATCTCTAAAAGACTTAATTGACAAAATTTTAAACATATTAAATTAATTTTTAGGTTAGAAAATAATTGAGGGACTAAAATCGTGATTAACTCTTGCTCTTATCTCTTGTGGCCTTGTGGGGCTAGGGCGGAGAATTTTCTCCTTTCACACCAAAAGGAGTGGAGTTTGTTTCATTGGAGTGATATTTGAATTTTATTTCAAATATTTGATTTCATATTGTTGAATTCGGATTGGTTTGGAACTTGGGTGGACCCAAAAAATTTGGTTCAATTTTTTTTTAAAATTATTTTATTATTTGAATATTATTATTTTTTATACAATCCAACAAAAAAATACAAAACACTAACAAAATATTAAATTTAACTGAAATAGTTTTTAAATTAATATACTATTATTATAAAATTCAAGTTGAATTTTTAATTTTAGTTTAAATAATTCGAATAACGTACAATTATATATATTCTCATAAAACTTTGACTCAAATGATAGAATTTGGAAATCATGGCAAAAAGATTTGTTCATATCGAGGTGATTGATATTATTATTCATTTAAGACTATTATAACTATTAGTATTAATTGTTTTGGAATTTTAGTCAAACTTTACTTTACTTTATTTCATGAATCAATTGAAATTGTAATTATATTATACTGTATATTTATTTGCTTAAAAAAAATAAGTTGTCTCTATTAAAAGATCGGTAACTTTTATATAGGGTAGGACTGTAGGAGTCAACTGTGACATAACTTTCAGATGATTAAATATAAATATGATTAACATAATCAAAATAAATTTTCTCAAACTTGCTTTTGAACGATTAAAAGGAAAATGACACTTTTTCCTCCTGAGTTATATATCTATAACATTTTTTTTCCTTAAATTATTGAAGTGGTTGTTTTTTCCCCTGAAATGTTAAATGGACATATTTACCCTTAAATTAAATATTTAATTTATTTTTTTTTTCTCCAACAAATTATGACCATAATTTGGTTCAAACCAAACAAACACTATAGCAACCAAACTGAAATATTCTAATTACAATTTAGAATCGAAATTCGATATTTAGAGTTTAGTAAATCCGTGAACCGGAACGGACGGTTCATGTTCCGAACTGAAAAAATAAAATACATTTATTGTTGAATTTAGACTATTTTAAAATAAAAAATAAAATTTTAAAATAAAGACGGTTCAAAAGCGCGAATCGGATTCGGAATTGCCGGTTCACGGTTCAAGATTCAATTTTTTTGATACATAATTTTAATAAATTGACATTTAAATATTGGGTTCTAGATCTAAATTATAACCGGGAAACTATTAATTCGATTGCTTTAGTATCCGGTTCAATTCAAACCGAACTGTGGTCATCCCTATGTATACGCAATAATTTGTTGGAGTAGTAAAATAAATAAAATGTTTACTTTAAGGGTATAAATGTCAATTTAATATATCAAGGGGAAAAAACACCATTTTTAGAATAATTGAGGGGGCTAATGTGCTTACCTAAATAATTGAGGGGGAAAAAGTGTTATAAGTATATAACTCAGGGGTAAAAAGTGTCATTTTCCCACGATTAAATATAGAAATGATTACACATATTGATTACGTGCTCTAAATGGAAAATTACAAATATACCCCCACCATTAGAGGTGATTGGTAGAATAGTAGTGTAATTACATTCCCACCAAATTTTATAGAATTTATATTTCTATTACTTGGTTTGAGAGCTAGTCTCCTCGAAATTGGAATTCCACATCAAAGGACTATTTTGCCCTTTGATGGATTATATTAACCCGGGGTCTGAATTATATAACTCGAATATATGAATGAATTGTGACGAATAAGGATTGAATGAATAAAGAATGTAACAACGATAACAATGAACGAATATACGTCACGGGGACGAATATTGTATTAATCGTATATAAAGTACTATTACAAAGGTAGGACTTATGTATTAATAGAATATTGTATTCATCGTATATGGCCGAACCCGAGGTGGTAGACCCCTCCATGGTCTGCTCGGTCACGTGCGTAGTCATATCGGGTCCCGGGTCTGATTCGCTCTGTATTACTTCGCTCCGGGTCCATTCGTAATTATTCCATCATCAGTCCCCCACTCTCTGAGATGCGAAGTCGTCAGCGAAAGAGAGTACTCTTACTCCATGACCTTGGACAACACAACTCTACTCCTCCAAAACACAACATCGAAGTCACACGCGTATATGTATATTTTCATTCAACTGTTTGTGCTTAGCTCTCTTTGCATTGCGTGAGTGAGCTCCAACGTTTGGGGTCCAACCTTTAACAAGTGCAAGGATCTGAGCTCCATACCTTACTCGGGTTGGACTCCAAAGCTTGAGGTCCAAACTGGTGCAAGGACTTGAGCTCTAGCTCCCCAACCCAAGCTCCTTGGCTTGAGCTCTTCGTGCTGAGCCCTTCCACCCGAGCTCCATGCGTCTAGTTCTTTAACTTAACCTCCTTAACCTGAGCCCCTTGATGAGCTCTTCAACTCGGGCTCCTCGTGATGAGCTCTTTAACATGTGCTCGTTGGGATGAGCTTTAAGACTTGATCTCTTCACGATGAGCTCCTTAACTCGGACTCTTTAACGAGGCCAGACCGCGTACCACCCCTAGGGTGCAGCGTTCTCAGGTCAAATTCCTCCGACTTGGGACCCAAGAGCTCTTCCGTTGGGTGACAGGTGAGGTCAGATCTCGTATCGCCCTTAGGGTGCAGCATTCTCAGGTCAAAGTCCTCCGACTTTGGACCCAAGACCTCTTCCGTTGGGCGATAGGCGAGGTCGGACCTTGTATCACCCTTAGGGTGTAGCGTTCTTAGGTCAAAGTCCTCCGACTTTGGACCCAAGACTCTTCCGTTGGGCGCTAGGCGGGGTCGAACCTTGTATCGCCCTTAGGGTGTTAGTGGTTTTAGGTCGAAGTCATTCGACTTTGGATCCAAAAACTCTTTCGTTCGACGATAGCCGAGGTCGGATCTCGTATCGTCCCTAGGGTTGTAGGTCAAAATCTCTCGACTTTGGACCCGGGGTTGCGTAAGCTGTTTGATGGACCCTTGCAAAGGTCGGATGGACCCCGAGGTCGAATGGGCCCTTGCAAGGTCTGTCGAGACCCCGAGGTCGGATGGACCCTTGCAAGGTCTGTCTGACGGACCCCGAGATCGGATGGACCCTTGTAAGGTCTTATGGACCCATGCAAGGTCCGTTGGACCGTTTTAGGGTCGGATGGACCCTTGTGAGGTCTGATGGACCCTTGTAAGGCACCGCTCACTTCTTCCTCCTCGAATAGCAATAAAATGAGTGCTCGACGAACTTTGCTACTTTTATTGCAAAAATGAATTATTAGGTGGTTAGACTGCCTTACAAAGATGCATTTATTGGTAAAACTTGAGTAAGTGCTCCGAGTTCCACACCCTGTCTATCATCTTGCCTTTCGGCGTTTTCAACTTGTAGCTGCCCGGGTGTACCTCGGCTTCAACCACGTATGGTTTTTCCCACTTCTTTGCAAACTTTCCTCCGTCTTGAAGTCAACTTGCCTCTCGCCTACAGAGGACGTTGTAACACCCCGTGTTACGGCCCCTAAAACCATTTAATTAATCAATCAATAAGCCCAAGAGAAGGAATAAATCATAATGATCAATTAGGGAAAAAGGCCCACCATAGTCCATGGGCCCTCATATATAAACCCAACCCCTAAACCCAATCCTTAGTTCCGAAAGGAATAGAATTAGCAAGCCTATAATATTAGTTCCTAATTAGGACTCCTAAATATATAAATAAGGGACTTAGGAGACACCTAGAACTCCCCACACGCCTAAACGCCCCACCTCCCCAGGAGAGCTCCAAGAATTCCCTTAGAAGAAAGCAAGAAAGCAAGAAAGCTTAAAGAAAGACCCTTCATAGCCAAGGAACTAATTAAGGCTAAGAGGTAACCCATGTCTCAACAAAACCTATTTTCATAGCTATGATTTCCCCTTAGGGTTTCCCCCGTATGATTGTGAATGGCGAATTACTATGATTATTATTGATGTTGATTTAATGATTCCATGGGGAATCTTGATAATCTTGATATTGGGAGTTTCTTGATAATTGCGATGTTCTTGATGATTAATTGGGATTCTTGATGATTATGTGTTGTTCTTGATGATTATGATGTTCTTGATGATTAATTGCTATCCTTGATGATTATGTGTTGTTCCTACCGAATCTTGCAATTGGAAGACGAATCGTATTCTTGCTGATATAAAAGCGATTAGAACCCTAGGTTGTACCGTATGCTTTGATTCTTGGATTATCGGGTGGGAAATCGCATGTTTGGGTGTTGATTATGATTAGAAAAGCATGTTAGGTTATGTGCCGTTCGTCTATCGTATTTGATCCGTTAATTGTCTATGTGTTGTCGTTAATTACGTTGAAAAGTGTCTAAGCATGGTTTCGGGTTCCACAACGGTTCCCGGGGCGAAAAGTGATGAAAAGAGTCAGTGGGGGGTAGGGGACCCGCCACCTACCCGCGGCAATCTCGGGTAGCTCCGGCAGCGGGCAGCCGGCGGGCGGGCAGCTGCCCGCCGGGCACCCGCTGCCCGGAACAGTGACAGCCGGCGGGTGGACCCCCACCCACCGGCTACCCGCTGGAATCTCACCCCACCCGGGACCTCGGCTTCCCCGTTTGATGTTTCCCCGATCCCCGTGGTGTCCCAACGGACCCCGTTTGTCGTGCCTATGTCTAGTTTGATGTTTCGGGTACCGTTCGTAGGTTTATGAGTCTGTTATATCGCATGCTAGATGAATTGGTATCCTATTGACCTAGGTGAAGGAAGTATGAACCCCTTAGGACTATTCTTAGTATGTGATGGATCACGCATAGGTTTATTATACGCTTTACCCCCTTCCCAATGTGTAACGTGGGTTGCATGTGCTTGCTATGTGTTATGTGTGTGTGCTACCCCAATTCGGTTGCGATCGGATTGGTTATCCTGAGCTGCGGTTCAGAAGCTGGCTGCGGTCAGATTGGTATTCCTGGCTGCGGTCAGATGACACTCTCTTGGGCTGCGGTCCACCGTTTGGTTGCGATCAGACGTTTCTATACGAGCTGCGGTTCGTCCTCTTTCCTGGCTGCGGTCAGATGACATTCTCTTGGGCTGCGGTCCAGTGTTTGGTTGCGATCAAACATTATGATGAGCTGCGGTTCATCGGTCGGTTGCGATCGACCTCCCCGTGTTGCGATACGGGGCATGGTGCTGTGGGGCTGTGTCAGAGCTATATGCGCTGACCCTCATGTATGGGCATGCGATCGGTCCCGTGGCGCCAACAATGTGCGTTATGTGTGTGATATGGACGAGTTGTGACTATGAGTGCCTTGGGATGTGACTATGGGTCTCATATTGGGGATTGTTTATGATGGGTTATGATTACTGCTTATGCCTTGTCTTAATTGCCTTATCTATAATGAACTGCTTTTGACTGTTATAACTGTTGCTGTGTCTGGCGTTACCTGCCGAGTCATCCCCGGTTTTAAAGCTAGAGTTCGTAGGATATATCTTCATGCTCAAAATGGTTTTCGTATATCTATATATATTGCTATATGTATTGTATTTCAACGCGTTGGAGTGGGTTGCCAGCATCTCTCGCTGAACAGATATATTTGGCTTTCAGGCACAGAGGACTAGAGCACTAGAGCGCGCTAGAACTGGAGCGTAGAAGTAGAGTAGTTTCCCTTTCGGCCTGCGTGCCATATTATGCATTGTGTTTCAATGGATATTAGTTAGACAGCCTGTGCACCTGGGTTCTCTAGCCCAGGTGTGGCATAGCACCCCGTACACTTATGATATAATTTGGGATGTAATGAGATATTACCTTTATTATATAAGCTTAAAATGTCTTGAAAATCTGGGGTGTTACAGACGTCGTCACCGACCTGGAAGTAACGAGGTCTGACTTTTTTGTCGTGGTATGCCTTTGCTTGGCGCTAGTAGTTCTCCGCGTAGACCATAGCGGCTTCCCTCCTGTCGTCGATGAGGTGAAGGTCGGCTTCGTGGTGTTCGTCGTTGAGGTCGAGGTCATATTCCTCGACCCAGCGGGATAGAATCACGGCCCCAGTGGGAGCCCAGGCCTCGAATCCATATCACAACGCGAAGGGGGTTTCGCCCGTGGCCCTCCGTGGGGTTGTACAATACGCCCACAAGATGGCGTCGAGCTCCTCCACTCATGCTCCTCCAACTGCTTCAATGTTCTTCTTTAGACCATCCATGATGGTCCTATTGGCATTCTCCACATGCCTGTTTGCTTGCGGGTAAACGACTGCTACGCGGGTATGGTTGATATGCCATTGGTCGAAGAATTCCTTGAACTCTGCGCTTTCGAATTGGCGACCATTATCAGAGATGATCTGTATCGGGACCCCGAAACGGCACAATATGAATTTGTACGCAAACTCTTTGCATCGTGTGCTTATGATGCTTGCGAGAGGCTCTGCCGCGACCCACTTTGTAAAATAATCTATCGCGACAACCAGGTACTTTCTTTTTCCGGACCCCATGGGTAGGGCCCCGACTATTTCGATTCCCCACCTTGGAAACGGGATGACTAAGCTGATGGGTGTGCAGTTGGTGGGGGGTCGGTCCGGGCCGACCTGGAAGTGCTAACACGTCGGGCAACTCCGTGCGTAGTCCATGCACTCCTTAGCCATCTTAGGCAAGAAGAACCCTTGGAGTATGGCCCTCCAGGCCATGGTGTAGGCCCCCTGGTGCATTGAGCATGTTCCTTCATGTATCTCCTCTATAACTGATTTGGCCTCCTATGGGTATTAGCATCGGAGGAGGACACCATTGTAAGACGTTTTTTACAGGTTGTCGCCAAGAAGGATGTACATCGGAGCCCTCCTCTTGAAAGCTTTGGCCACGGCCTCATTTGACAGTATGGTACCCGTCTTCTTGTATTCCACTAGGTGGTCCAACCAACACGAGGTTCGGCTTTGTATGGGGAGGACCGGGTAAGCCTCCAAGCTGGACCTCTTGAGGTTTTCGATCCAGGCTATTTTGGAGATGTGCTCCAGGGCTCCAAGGCAGAGCTTAGATAATAAATCCGCGTCCTCGTTTTGGTCCCTGGGTACCTGCAAAATTTCGTAGAGGGTCATTTGACCTAGGACCTAGAGTACTACGTCGCGGTACCACCTCATCATCTCCACTTTGGCTTCAAAATCGCCGGTCACCTAGTCGACCACTAGTCGTGAGTCGCATCGCACATTCACCTTCTCCGCCTTCATATTCAACACGAGTTGGAGACCGCCTTAAAGCGCCTCGTACTCGGCCTCGTTGTTAGATAGCTTGAAGTGGAAACGGAGGGCGTAATAGGCTTGGAACCCTTCTGGGGTCACGAGGACCACTCTGCCTCCGCACCTTTTGACACTTGATGAACCATCGATGGATAAGGTCCACCAGTCTTCCTCATCGCTTCTCGGGCGGTGCACTCGACGATGAAGTCGGCGAGTGCTTGCCCCTTGATTGCGGGTCGGGGAATGAACTGTATGTAGTATTGGATTAAACGCATAGACCATCTGACCAACCTACTAACCGACCCCGATGCCCTCAACACCACCTCGAGGGGTTGGTTGGAGAGGACATGCACGGAATGGGCTTGGAAGTAGTGGCCGAGCTTCTTGGCCGTGGCGTCTATGGCAAATATCATCTTCTCTGTAGGTGAGTACCTGAGCTCCGCACCTCAGAGGGCTCAGTTCACGTAGTACACTGGCCGTTGGGTCCCTGTGTCATCCCGGACCAGCACAGAGCTTATCGCGACTTGCGAGATCCCCAAGTACAGATATAGGACCTCCCACCTCTCTGGTTTGGCTAGAGGGGGTAGCGACGTTAAGTATGCCTTAAGGTCTTCGAAGGCTTTCTGGCACTCGTCCGACCATTCGAACCCTTGGCTCTTCTTATGGAACCCGAAGAATGGTAGGGACCTCTCGGCTGGCCTCGAAAGGAAACGACATAGGGTTGCTAGCCGACCATTGAGGCGTTGGACGTCATGGAGGGACCTTGGGGGTTTCATCTCCAAAATGGCCTTGACTTTGTCGGGGTTGGGCTCGATGCCCTCTTTGAGACCATGTACCCCAAAAACTTCACTCCGTGCACCCCGAAGGTGCACTTCTTGGGGTTCAAACGTAAATCGAATTGTCTCATAATGGAAAATACCTCAGTCAGGACAATTACGTGGAGGTCGGCCTTGGTACTCTTCACGATTATGTCATCGACGTATGCTTGTAAATTCCGGCCACGTACCATCTTGAAGACCTTGAACCATCCTTGTATATGTGGCCCCCGAGTTCTTGAGCCCAAAGGCCATGACTCGGTAGCAAAAGACCCCTTCAGGGGTTGTGAACGTCGTCTTCCTCATGCATGAAAATTTGGTGATACCCTCAGAAGGCATCCAAGATGCTCACGAGCGCGCACCCCACCGTCTCATCTACTAGTTGGTCGAGGTTGGGCAGTGGAAAGGGGTCCATCGGGCACGCCTTATTAAGCTCTGTGTAGTCCGCACACATCCTCCACGTAGGTGGCTTAGGTGCGAAGACCACATTTGCGATCCACTCCGAGTACATGACCTCCCTTATATGTCTGATCTCGAGGAGGGTGTCGACCTCATTCTTCACAAATTCACGTCTCTTCGCGGTGAGGTATCGCTTTCGTTGCTGAATCGGCTTGGTTTTGGGGTCTACCGCCAATTTGTGCGTGATGACCTCCCGGTTGAGGCCAAGCATGTCTTCGGGGCCCCATGCAAATACGTCCTTGTAACTACGGATGACCTCGACGATCCGACCTCGGAGGTTGACCAGGAGGGCCAACCTTCA
This sequence comes from Ipomoea nil, assembly GCF_001879475.1. Classification (NCBI taxonomy): domain Eukaryota; kingdom Viridiplantae; phylum Streptophyta; class Magnoliopsida; order Solanales; family Convolvulaceae; genus Ipomoea; species Ipomoea nil. The sequence goes on along the minus strand of NW_017618004.1, from coordinate 766,773 downwards.
CCATCCTATCAGGTCGGCTGAGGTCCAAGACCACCTCCTCCGTCTCCACCACTGGTTCGGCTCAAGGTCGTTTCTCATCCTCTTGAAGCGCCTTCTCGGCTATGGTGTGGACCTGGAGGTCACTTTTCCCAATTTGGCTACAAGCTTTCAAGTAACAGCTGCGACTTATCTTTTGGTCCCTCGAGCGACGCCTACACCGAATGGGGTAGGGAACTTGAGGCATAAGTTTTTCATAGATATTATGCACCTGAAGCCCTCCAAGGCGGGTCGACCGAGGATGATGTTATGGGCGCAACTGATCTTTACCACTACAAACTCCACCTCCCACCTTTTGAAGTGAGGTGGGGTTCCGACCTCGACCTCGAGGGTGATGGAACCCTCCGTTTCGGTGGAGTCCCCAGTGAAACCAGATAGCGGGGTCTTTACGTGCCCGAGTTGCTTCCTCGAAAAGCCTAGCTGCGTGAAAGTGTCATAGTACATGACATTCACGGAGCTTCCCGTATCTAGCAGCACTCGATGGATGATGATGTCCTTGATCTAGAGCCTTATCACCAATGAATCTCGATGCGGCAATGGGCCATCTAGGAGGTCGTCATCGATGAACTTTATGGGCTCCCTTCTTGGCTTCTTCTCGTGTGGTGGTCTGACGACCTCCCCCATGTATAGGCTCCGCGCCCACATCTTCCTCTCGGCTGGCGTGTCTCCTCCTTCTAGACCACCAAAGATTACATGGATAGTTTGTTTCTTTGGTGGGTTGTATAACTCCCTCTCCTCTTTGGCATTGGCATACCGCGCTGCATGGTTAATCAGCTCCGTGTACATCTTTGGTTCGTTCCAAAGGAGGTCGCTGTGGAAAGGGCCGGACCTGAGGTTATTTGTAAAGAACAGGATGGTCGATTTGTCGTCGAAGTTGGACATCCCTATGGCCTCCTTCTTCCATTTGCTCAGGTACTCCGCCAAGGTCTCCGAACTTTGTTGTTTCTAAAGTAGCATAGATCCACGAGCTGTTTCTTTCGCTTCATGCTCCCTGTGAAGTGTGATAGGAACCTCTTCGTTAGGACATCGAAGGTGGGGATAGATTCCTTCGGTAGGGACCCGAACCAGACCTGGGCCTGACAGTCTAGAGTCGTGCAGAACCCGCGGCACATGATGGCGTCGTTAACTCCGGTCATCATCATGACGACCTTGTATCTGTTGAGATGATCCCGAGGATCCGCCGACCCCGTGTAGGGTTTGATGGTCGGAAAACGGAAATCTATAGGTAAGGGCTCGGCCATTATGTCCTTAGTGAACGGTGTGGCCAAGGTATTTTGAGGCTCGGGTGATTCATCCCGCGCCTCGATCTTGCGTTGTAGCTCCTTCATTTGCCATCGCAACTCGTCCACCTCATTGCGCTAGGAGCTTTGAGGTCGGTCATTGGTCTTCCCCGAGCGTTCTAGCCGTGGGGTATGTGTTAGTGTTTTGATTAGTTAGTTAAAACCCCAACATGTAATTGGCATTATTATTATGGTAAATTAGAATAGGCTGTAGATCAGAGTCAGTATGAAGTTTGAAGATTGAAGACCTGATTGATCAGGTAATCTATCAGAAGCGTCTCTGAAGATTTAAAGCCGTCTGGAAGACATTTCTTAGAGGAGCGTTTGTGCTGGCAGAATGCGTTATGGCTTGAGGTGAAATTACAAGAAAGTCCTTACTGATTTGGACACCTCACACTACAAGAAAAATCACGAATCACGACGGAAACATTGCGACAGAGGGTAATCCGTTGTCGATTTGCAACGGTTTTTGCGACGGAACGTGTTCTGTCACGATTTTGCGTTGGAAATGTTAACGGAAATCAATTCTGTAGCAATTTTTGGCGCAAAGTAAGAAAAAGGCCAGGAAATTTTGGCGCCCACATTTTGGTGACGGATTTTGCGACGGAATTAAGTTCTGTCACCACAACGGCGACGGAAAAGCCAACGATTGATGGTGCCGTTGCGGTTTTGCTACAGAATCCGCGACAAAAATAATTCTTTTGCAATATCTGGCGCAAACTTGAAAATATTCCCACGTAATCTTTACACAAAGAGATTGACGACCGAGGCTTACGACGGAATTTGCGACGAGACTTTTTTCCGTCGCGAAAGTATATAAATTTTGAAGTAAAGTTTATTTTTGCTACAAAATGGGACGACAGAATCAATTCCGTCGCCAATATGTTGACACATTGGTGACAGGAAATGCGACGCCCTATATGTTTGTCGCGTTATGACGATGGAATCGGCAACGAAAATTAATTCTGTTGCGATGTTTGGTGCAACGGTAGATTTGACGTTTGAGGTTGGCGACGGAACATACGACGACCGTTCTTTCCGTCACTGAAATAATAAATTTTTTAAGTAAAGTTTATTTTTGCTACAAAATGCGATGACAAAATCAATTCCGTCGCCAATATGTTGACACATTGGCGACAGAAAATGCGACGCCCTATATGTCTGTCGCGCTATGGCGCTGGAATCATTAATGGCCGAATGATCGCACCCTCTTTTCTACAATGTCACTGTCCATAACGAAGACCAATATATTCCTAGTGATATTTTGAGATATTTTATAAGATAAATTAAAATTATTTTTAATTTTGTTGAAATAAATATTTCAATAGAAAGTTCTAGTTTTTTTAAAAAAGGAATTCGACCAAAATTTATGAAAATTTTGAAAGCATTGTATATAAGTGTAAAAATTTAAATTTAAAAAGAAATTTAAAATTATATTGCATCTTTAAATATAAAATTATTATTGGTAAATATGAAGTTAGTACAATTTTAAGTACCTAATGTTGGTATGGTACAACATTAATATAAAATGTGATATCATTGGTGCTCATGGGACATTTGTTTTATACCCTAATGATAGCAACCAGGGACGGAGCCAGAAATATTTTTTTTTAAAAAACTGTTGAAGCCAACTATAAAACTATGTTAATGCCAAGATTTGAACCCTATCCTTTATCATAATAACTTAACACATGCTTAACCAACTCACCTAAATCAACCTTTGTTGACATTCAACAGTTTTATTTTACTAATACTAACACATGTACTATATATACATACATACATACAAAAATTATATATGGGGTGGGGGTGGGGGTGGGGGTGGGGTGAGGGGGGGGGGGGGAGGCAGCTGCCCCTCCTTTGGCTCCGTCCCTGATAGCAACATTAGAGTATTAAAATCATATACGAAACTGAAGTCGGATTAACAAGAAATTACATTGAAATTCTCAAATTCGTAGTTAGCTTAACAATTAAAAATAAGTGTATCCTTACCCAAAAAAAAATGTATATATATAATGAGACTTTGTTTCATGCTATCTTATTTTCGACATCGTGTAAATAATTGGTTTAGCCTCAAAAGATCATAGATATTTACATAGACATGTTTGGTTTGTACAAATTAAATGATGAATTGAAGTTCATGTTTAGTATCAAAGTTAGCTTATCAGTCAATTTTGATGTATTTAATCACTATTATAGTTGTTTGATTTGGTTAAACAATTAATATGAATAATTTAATAATCAATTTTTTAAAATACTCATTTTGATTATATCGAAAATAATTATTTTTATTTTATATTTAAAATTGTAACAAAACATTTACCTATTCTTATTATTTTTTATTTCATAGATTGGTCTTCATTGTAATTGAAAATAAAATTTTAGAAGAATTTACATCGAAATTTTGGTGAATAATTTTGTATTTAAATATTAACGAAAAATGAAACTTTTAAATTAACTTGTGAATTGCATTCTCTCTTTATTAAATTTTTATGTACTATATTTGGACAAAAAAATTTAATTACATTTTTATTTTTGTTATATAATACAATAACGTGGAGTCTAGATTAAACTATTAGACATGACCCCTATTTTTAATGGATCGACCCTGCACACACTAAAAATAACTACACAATTAAACAATATGTTAATTTAGTTAATTAAACTATCGATAGTTAAAATTTTAAAAAATCTTTATCCATTGACCGAACTGAAATATTTTACTTTAAAAATTTATTAATTGAATTTTTTATTTGATAATTTAACAGATTTTCACCGAATTGTAGACACTCCTAAAGATACTAATTAACATTTACGTGAATATTTAAATATAAGAAGATTTTTTATCATACACAAATGTAAAAAATAATTAAATAAATCATTTTCTTAATTATTTTAGAAGTGTATGTATTATATTCATTAATCAAAACTACATAATATATATATATATATATATATATATATATATATATATATATATATATATATACACACACACAAAGCAGTAAATATATATATATATATTGAAAAGGCTAAATCCTATTTTAATTTACTACAACACTAAAATCCTAAAATACCTAAAATCCTAAAATAACTAAATTCCTAAAATCTCTAATCCTCATCGGCTTCAGACTCAGCCGCATCTCTAACCCTCCTCGGCTTCAGACTCTGCAACTTTGCGGCGACGTGCTACGACGAGGCGGTGACGTGCTACGGTGAGGCGGCAACGTGCTACGGCGAGGCAGCAACAGGCTGCGGCAAGACGGCGACGGTTTGCGGCGAGGCAACGACCGAGACCGAGGTTAGTTTCTTTCTGAAAGTCTTTTTTGTGTATTATTATAAATTTATTATTTGTTGTGGGTATACAATGCGTGTATATATATATATATATATATATATATATATATATATATATATATATATATATACAAAGTAGTAAAAACTACAAATATATATACAAAGCATAAGCAGTAAATATATATCACACATTTATATACACAAAGCAGTAAACACCACAAATATATATACAAAGCAGTAAAAACTACAAATATATATACAAAGCATTAAAAACAATATATATATATATATATATATATATATATATATATATATATATATATATATATATATATATATATATATATATGAGTAAACAGAAATGAATAATGTGAATCTTAATCATTAATTGCTCCACCTTTTACATCACTAAGTAAGCTAGTTAGTTGTTGATTCAGGCCTCCTTTGCTGATCACTACATGTCTTGAACTCAGCTTTAGAAATAATAGAGTAAAGGAAAGAGACAAAATAAAATTTCCATGGGTCTTGTAGCATAATGCATGTTATAATTCAGAAAAAAGATGAACCAGTGTAATCTCTGGGACAAAATATTCATAAAATAGTATAATTTCTTAATAATAGACTTACCCTTGATCTGTAACATATAAGTGTTGATTGTTTTTAACTTTACGATTTACCAGTTTATTTTATCTTTATAGATGATGAAGTCAAATAAAAATAACACTATGAATAAGCAAGCCACAATCTTGGCACTTGAAATCAAATGATTAAAATCCAGCTTGATGAGTAACGAAGGACCAATTACTCCATGCAGATTTGGTATTCCATATTAACTTAGAGCCTCTATGTAGGATGATAACTTAAGAAAGTATTGTAACATGCCTGCATATAGTGCTAAACCAGAGATTTTCTTCATGTGTATACTATGCACTATATTTTCATCTCTTTTGTTTTTCTGTGTTTTATTATTTCTCTATTCTTAGAGGGGCATTAGATTCAAATATTCGAATAGGAATGATAATAGTAATATTTTTTAAACACTAATGATTGTTAAATATATGAATGTATATGTGTAGGTCTTTACATATAAGTATTATGGATAGAAGTTGGATGTATCAAAGGCGAACTCAACGTGGTGATCTTAATCCAGATTTTATAAAAAATTTAGAAACATTTATTGAGTTTGCATGTAGTAAACCAAATTTCATGGATGGAAGTAAAATTTGATGTCCTTGTATAAAATGTCATCACATCTCATTTGAAGAAGCTGAGATTGTGAGATATCACTTGTGTAAATTTGGCTTTGTGCCAAATTACTTTGAATTATGCGTTATTGTGTTGGTAGAAACTTTTATTGAGATTATTACGATGAACTTCTTGTGATTTTATTTTATTGTACATATTGAGTTGATGTTTGAGATGTTTATATTATATATTAAGCAGAGAGATAGTTTTATTTATACGGGAAACTATGCTGATTTTTTTATCGGAATTTTGTTTGCTTTATATAATAATTATGTGCTATTGTGTTGGTAGAAATTTGTATTGACACTATTATGATAAAATCATTGTGATTTAATTTTATTGTCTCTATTGAGTTAATGTTTGTGTTCTATATTGGAGATAGTTCTATTTATAAAGGAAACTCTGTTGAATATTTTTACTAAATTTCGTTCTATTTTACTAATTCTATTTGTATTCTGCTTATTGAGTTGATGTTTGAAATACTTTTAGTATATATTATAATCTTATTTGTTTTAATTTTTTTTTATTTTGTTTCTATTTTAACTAATTTTTAGGAAAAGTAACTTGGTCGTCGTCCATCATATTTTGAATTATTCAAGCATACACATATGGTGAGCTGTCGTAGGCTCCCAAATTAAAACCTTACAAACGTAGTAGCGGGAGTAAGGATCGATCCCACGAGGAGTAACTAGTTTAACTTTTGTGCTCAAATTAAAGGTAGGGGGTTTGGAATATATCGAGAATAAAGATAAAATAAAAGAGAATTTAAATAAACAAGAAATTTAATTAACGAATAAAGCAATGAAAATAATATATCGAAAATACTTATAATAAGGAACCTTGGTTAGTAAAGATCCACCACCGGAATTCAACACTGATCATTGATTAATAAAGTAATTAATATGCAATTGAATATTTGTCGTGAAATTATTTCATTTCTGTTTTCCCTTAGTTGTAGGTAAATAAAGCACAAGCGGTTTAATTACCCCTAACTACTAAATAACCTAAGACAAGCGCTATAGATTTAATTTAATAGCAGCAATAGGAACTAGGAAAACCGACAAACTAAATAACACAAGCACAAGCGGTTGCATTTAATTTAGGAAAATATTCTTCCCGAGTCCAATTATCACTAAGCCGTCAATAATTAACCTCAGTTGCTACTGAATATTAGAATAATTTGTAGCACAACATTATCTAATATAGCAAATAATTATATCAAATAACTTAGAAGAATATTTAATACCCAAATGCATAAAAATTATATAATAAAATAAATAAATAATCTTACAGCATAATCAATTCCGGGGCTTCAATTCACTAAACCAAGCTAAAGAAATTAGCCATGAATGGACATTGACAACAACTTTAAAGAATAATCGAGAGGGAAAGAATGAACATTTTACAATAGGAAACTCCTGCTATTTATAGCATTCTAAAAATAGGTCAAATGAATTTCCACCACCCAATTCCTAATTTCTTGCCTCACGTCCGGAAGACATCTTCCACTTCCGCTATAATTTTGCTCAACCTGTACAAAACAAATTGAGGGGAGGATATATTAGTACATAATGTTATATATATATATATATTATATTATATATATAAAGTGGACCTTTTATATCTTTATAATATATATATATATATATATATATATATATATATATATATATATATATATGTACTAGTACGTACTATATATTAATAGTATATTCTATATATTATATATTATATGATATATATATGTTTAGTTTGTGCGTAATATATATATATATATATATATATATATATATATATACTATATATTATATATATTATATATTATATATTATATTATATATAAAAAGAACTAATTATTAGATAATATTAAATAACCAATGCAAAATTATTATAAAGATGTACCTAAAATATGAGTGTAAAATGTGTCTATCAAACTCCCCCACACTCAAACATTTGCTTGTCCCTAAGCAAAAATATTATTTTGCGAAGCAAATTAAAATAAAGCTCCTGAAACTCATAACACTTCATGAACAACAATCTGAAGCACCCTGCAATTATAAGCTAGCACCCATGTCTGAAAATTGAGATAACTAAATAAGTAAGCTCTCACAGGAATATCACTCATCACTCAAGTGTTTGATGGGTATAGATTTAACTCATGTTCATTCCTATAAAATTGCTCTACCATAGGCTTGCATATCTTCTCAATCACCACTACAAGAGTCATGCATGACACAAGTCATAAGGACTTTTCAAAGGTTGTAATGGGGCTAGGGTTAAGGTAGGGAATATTTTAGGAAAGTAGTTTAAATAAAACCTTCAAACTAGAGGAGCAAAATACATACAATTAATCTAACACCCTCAAATTTTTTTCATTCAAAGCATTTCGTATTGACATTTCAACCCAATTGTCATTCTCAGAAATATAGAATTCTTCCTCAATATTACAAGAACTTCCCCCTTACTTCGTTTATTTAGAAGTAACTTCAACTCAAAATCAATTGCTGATTCTTTTTCATTTTCTCATAAATTTTCAGCAATATTCTTCTTTTTCAAACGTATATTCTCCATTTTTCCATTTCATTTTTTCAATTTTTCATGCCTTTTTTTTTGTTGAATCGTGAACTGCTTCCTCTTTTCTTTTTCATAGAAGACCAACGACATATTGGCAACGAAGATACAACTCACCTCACTCCCAATCATATTAATAAGAGTAAGTGATCTCCCCCACACTTATCCTTCCCAACCTCACGTAGATTAAAAAAATAATCCAAAATTTGCTCCACTAGTTATTCAGCTGGGTGAAGGCATTATTTTAGATATAAAAGGCTTGTAATGTGGTCCAAAATAAAGAAAGGAATGGCCATAAAGCTCAAAGTGGTTAACAAAGGAAAATAAATCATAGGACAAACCGGTTATTTGGCTAGTGAGGCTCAAAGTCAAATAATGGCCTTAATCACATTTGAATCATGCATGGTCTAATTAGCTTTAAAAGAGAATCAAGGCAAGTTCTAGAGAAACAAAATTATGGAAGAAATCACACAAAAGAAAGAAAATAAGACCGAAGTGTCAGTCAGTGGCTCAAAACACTCACAGGTTTATTGCTTACTTAATATAGCCACTACATATCAAACAAGAAATGCTGACAAACTAATCACAATTTGCCAAACTATTTATTCAACCACATTATGAATTTCAGGAAAGGAAAATATAATTTTTTTTTTCAAAATAATACTTATTTTGCATAAAATACTAGTAAAATATTTGTGAAAATTTTTGAAAATTTTGTTATAAGCAAACAAATAATAAAACTAAATTCCCTCCCCCACACTTATTATCAACATTGTCCCCAATGTTGAATAAAAAAGCACAGAAAAAGGGTTATTGAATGAGAATATGGAATAAAAGAAAAAAAAAATGGAACAAACACACCTTAGGTTACCTCCCAAGCAGCGCCTTTGTTTATCGTCGTTGGCTCGACTTATGATATTTCTTTAAATTTCCATCGTCTTTTTGAGTACCTTCGATGATTATGAGTATTCAAAGAAACAGTCCCTTCATGCAGATTAGTACTCAAAGATGATTTATTATTTGGTTCTTCTTTATTTTCAATAGAAGCAATTGCATTAAATTTAACAAGTTTTAAAGAATCAACAAAAATTGCGAAATTATCATTACTAGGAGATCTCATGGTATCATATATATTAAAAGTCACAAGTTTACCATTAGACTCCATTGTAAGCATACCATTATGAATATCGATTTTAGTTTTTGCAGTTTTTAAGAATGGTCTTCCTAACAAAATATGAGAAATTTTATTATCATTTTCCATATCCAGTACATAAAAATCAGCAGGAAAAACCAAGTTATTAACTTCAACAAGCAAATCCTCAATCACACCCCTAGGATATGTAGTAGATCCATCAGCCAATTGAATTACTATAGTAGATTTACTCAGGGGTCCAAGATTTAACGATTTATAAACAGAATATGGCATCACATTAATAGAAGCTCCTAAATCTAACATAGCATTTTCAAGTTTCACACCACTTATCATGCACGGAATAGTAAACATACCTGGGTCTTTGCACTTTTCAGGAAGATTGCCTTGACTAGCCATAGAGACATTCTCGTGCACTTTCACTTCATCAACTCCTTTATTTTGTTTCTTTTTCAATGTGCATACCTCTTTTAGAAAATTTGCATAGCGAGGTACCTTTTTCATAGAATCTAAAAATGGCTTATTAGCCTCACATTCACGAAATGTCTCATATAAATCATTATTTGAGTTTCCTCTTATTGGTTCCAAAAGAGCTTGAGGAAAAGGGGGTACTGGTTCATAATCAGAAAAAGAAGAAAGGTTACCTTGGGACTTCTCTTTATTGGCAATGTTACCTGCACTTATTTCCTTGTCTAAATCAACATTCTTTTTCAGCGACATACTTCCCACAGTAATTGCACTTACATTCTCTTTAGGATTAACGATCGTTTGAGATGGTAATTTGCCAGAGCTCTGTGCTTCCAACCGACTTACCGTAGTTGCTAGTTGGTCCACTTGCCTTTCTAAGTTTTGAATACTAACCTTTGTTTCTTGAATACTAGCTCTTGTCTCTTGTTGGAATAGTTGTGTTTCTTGTTGAAACTGCAAAGTGTTAGTAGCAAGAGATTTAACAATATCTTCTAGATTCATACCTGAGCTAGAGTTTTGGGCTGGTTGTTGGCTGGAAGGAAATTGTTGCCTATACTGTTGAAAGTTGGAACGATTCTGAACAAACTGGTTCCCTTGTGAGTTCCCATAGCTAAGGTTCGGGTGATCCCTCCATCCAGGATTATATTTATTAGAAAATGGATCATACTTACCTTGAGGTTGTCCAGGAAAACCTCCAGCCATGTTGACTTGTTCAGTAGGTTCTTCTTGAAGAGTTGGGCAGGCATCAGTTTGGTGCCCAACTACCGAGCAAATTCCACATGCTTTCACAGTTTGCATATTGCCAACAGCTAATTGACGAACAAGAGTAGTTAAACCAGAAATTTGTTGTTCGAGAGAAGAAATATTTACCTCATTCACTTGCTTCGACGGTTGGCCAAGTCTATTGTCAAACTGTTGAGAATTTGCAGCCATGTTTGCAATTAGAGTTCTTGCAGCGTCTGGTGTCTTGTCAACTAAAGCACCACCGCTTGCGGCATCAATCATGCTTCTATCCATTGGAAAGAGTCCTTCATAAAAGTACTGAATGAGTAATTGATCACTGATTTGATGGTGTGGGCAGCTTGCACATAGTTTCTTGAAACGCTCCCAATATTCATACAATTACTCTCCATTGTTTTGCCTTATACCACAAATTTCCTTTCTAATGTTGACCGCCCTTGAAGCTGGGAAATATTTTTCAAGGAATAGTGTCTTTAAGTTATTCCATGTGGTGATGCTCCCAGAAGGTAGATAGTATAGCCAATCCTTCGCTGAATCTTTCAACGAAAAGGGAAAGGCTCTCAACTTGATTTGTTCCTCAGTAACCCCAGTGGGTTTCATACTCGAACACACCACATGGAATTCCTTTAAATGCTTGTGAGGATCTTCACCTGCAAGTCCACGAAAAGAAGGCAAAAGATGAATTAATCCAGACTTTAGTTCGAATTGCACATTGGCATCCAGAGCAGGGAAGGTGATGCATAATGGTTGTTGATCTAGATTTGAAGCTCCAAGCTCTTTTAAAGTCCGATTTTGAGCCATGAGTTCCCCTTCTAAATCAGAATTGGTAGAATCGGTAGCCAGATCACTAAACTCCAATTTGCTCAAAGCTTGTTTCCTCCACCTGCGTATAGTTCTTTCAATTTCCGGATAGTACGGCAGGATTTTTTTATTAGCAGATCGAGTTATAGGCATAAAAAAAGAAAAGAAAATATATTGCAGCAATTATGCAAAAGTAACGAAAGAGAAGATTTTTTTTAAAATTCTTTTTTTTTTTTTGAGACAAATGAAAAATAAATAAATAAATAAATAATTAAATAAACACAAAATAAGCTAGAAAATCTCCCCGGCAACGGCGCCAAAATTTGGTGAGCTGTCGTAGGCTCCCAAATTAAAACCTTACAAACGTAGTAGCGGGAGTAAGGATCGATCCCACGAGGAGTAACTAGTTTAACTTTTGTGCTCAAATTAAAGGTAGGGGGTTTGGAATATATCGAGAATAAAGATAAAATAAAAGAGAATTTAAATAAACAAGAAATTTAATTAACGAATAAAGCAATGAAAATAATATATCGAAAATACTTATAATAAGGAACCTTGGTTAGTAAAGATCCACCACCGGAATTCAACACTGATCATTGATTAATAAAGTAATTAATATGCAATTGAATATTTGTCGTGAAATTATTTCATTTCTGTTTTCCCTTAGTTGTAGGTAAATAAAGCACAAGCGGTTTAATTACCCCTAACTACTAAATAACCTAAGACAAGCGCTATAGATTTAATTTAATAGCAGCAATAGGAACTAGGAAAACCGACAAACTAAATAACACAAGCACAAGCGGTTGCATTTAATTTAGGAAAATATTCTTCCCGAGTCCAATTATCACTAAGCCGTCAATAATTAACCTCAGTTGCTACTGAATATTAGAATAATTTGTAGCACAACATTATCTAATATAGCAAATAATTATATCAAATAACTTAGAAGAATATTTAATACCCAAATGCATAAAAATTATATAATAAAATAAATAAATAATCTTACAGCATAATCAATTCCGGGGCTTCAATTCACTAAACCAAGCTAAAGAAATTAGCCATGAATGGACATTGACAACAACTTTAAAGAATAATCGAGAGGGAAAGAATGAACATTTTACAATAGGAAACTCCTGCTATTTATAGCATTCTAAAAATAGGTCAAATGAATTTCCACCACTCAATTCCTAATTTCTTGCCTCACGTCCGGAAGACATCTTCCACTTCCGCTATAATTTTGCTCAACCTGTACAAAACAAATTGAGGGGAGGATATATTAGTACATAATGTTATATATATATATATATATATATATATATATATATAAAGTGGACCTTTTATATCTTTATAATATATATATATATATATATATATATATATATATATATATATATATGTACTAGTACGTACTATATATTAATAGTATATTCTATATATTATATATTATATTATATATATATGTTTAGTTTGTGCGTAATATATATATATATATATATATATATATATACTATATATTATATATATTATATATTATATATTATATTATATATAAAAAGAACTAATTATTAGATAATATTAAATAACCAATGCAAAATTATTATAAAGATGTACCTAAAATATGAGTGTAAAATGTGTCTATCAACATACCAAACAACATGATGGTCAAAAATTTATAGTTGAAAAAGACAAACAAATCCATGTAAGTTTAATCTTGATTTTCCTTGAATGTATATGAATTTTTATAAAAATTGTACTAATTCTTTAAATTTTTGCAGGATCAAATTGCATTGCAACGGGAGGTATTAACACAAAATCGAGAAGAAGTAGATGAGAGTGTACTATGATGCAGTTGGCGGACATGATAAAAAAAGAAGAGTTTATGGACTTGGCTCATATGGTACATTCATTCGTACTCCAATAAATGCTAACACATCGGGCAATATAGAATCAACCTCGCAGCCATCAGAGAATGCTAATTCTGCTAAGGTCCTCGATGAGATTGAGAATTTGAAGGCTTCTATGGTTCTTATGCAGCAAAAATTAAATGCTCTTCAGAGTGAGAGAGCTGGTACTTCATCATCACCCTCATCACGACCGAATTCACCTTGATTTAATTTTTCTTTTATGAATTACTATATTGTTGTTTATACATTTATTTGGTATTTGGGTACAACATATTATATTGTATTTTAGTTTGGACATTAACATTTTAAATACAAATATTAGAATTTTAACAAAATAATAATAATTACAAAATATTAAAATAATAATTTAGCAAAATTGCGATGAAATATAATTTTAGCGATGGAATATTTATTGTAATTATGGCGACGAAAAGATTTTTGTCATCCGAAACGCGACGAAATCACGACAGTGATTAGTTATGTTATTATTTTACGACGAAATTTTGTAACGGAAAACAAATTTTGCGACGGAAAATATAGCGATGGAATTGCTACAGAAATTTGTTCTGTCGTTTTCTTACGACGAATTTGTGCGACGGAAGACAAAATTTGCAACGGAAAAGTTTGCGACGGAATAGCGACGACAATTTGTTTCGTCATTTTTCTACGATGAAATTTTATGACGGAAAAAAAAAATTTTGCAACGGAAATGTTAGCGACGGATTCGCGACAATAATTATTTCCGTTGTTATCTTTCACAACAAAAATATGCAACGGAATATGAGTTTTGCGACGGATTATTTTATCACGCAATGGCGACAGAAAGAAACATTTCCGTTGCCAAAATCGCAACGGACTAGCGACGGAATGACTTACGTCGCCTACTTCACGACGAACAATTCCGTCACTATTTTCTGTCGCCATCGTTCGCGACGGATTATTTCCGTCACGAATTGAAATACGACAAGCCTTGAGACTACGGAATGGATTCCGTCGCAAAAATGACAAATTCTGTCGCAAAACGTGATTTGCGACGGAATTTCACGTTTTCGCGACGGATTTTTTCCGTCGCGAATCGTGATTTTTCTTGTAGTGAAAGGGTATGGACGTAATCTGGTTTAGATGTTGTCTGATGTTCTAATTACGTGTCCCTTACCCTCAACCAGAGATATATATAGTGAGTTGCTGATTCAAAGAACGGTTAACGAATACACTCTACATCTCTTGAATCCAAGAAAACACTCATTGTTCTAAATCTCTCTCTCTCTCTGTTATTATCTCTTCTCAAGACTGAAAGTTCATGGTGATTTAAGAAGATGAACTTGGAAAGAAATAATTGTGTTTAAACAGTGGACGCGAATATCACTCAGTTGTGGAACAGCGTAGGAATGCGTCATTGAAGCAGACTGCATTAGAGTTAGCTCTCCATTGAAGGGATTTCATGGACTTCTGGATGCATGGCTCTCCGTCTTCAACAATCCACTAAATTCTTGTAGACTGGGTATTGACCTAGTGTGGGGCACTTGGGTGAGATCGTTTCTCTACCTTTGTACATTGTACTTGTGAGTTAGTGGATTGGACGCATCGGTGATCGTCCCCCAGATGTAGATACACATTGTATCGAACTGGGTAAACAAATCTCTATGTTGATTTACTTTCTGCTTTAGTTTTCCACACTTTAGCTTTATGTTGGTTTATCTGTTTGATTATCTGGTTTTCTGTCTATGTTAGGCTGTGCACCAACTGTTTGAAAGAAAGTAGGTCAATATAGTAGGTTATCATTTCACACAAAATCACAGTCTGCTCTCGGCGTCTCGGAGCACGGGGCTCATGGCTCCGGGACCTTCGTGAAAGCGATGACACTGCGGGCTGAGCGTTCACAGTCCGCCTCGGCCCAAGAGCCCAACTGTCCCAGTGCGGATGTTATCCGGATCGGCCAAGTCCTCCCCTCTTCGTGCTGTTCGTGTCGGCCTCTGCTAGTCTTCTCGCCATCTCGCCTCTCTAATGGCTGAGGTGAGTTAACCTCTTCATCTACTGGCGCCTCAGGTGCTCGGGGCACGTGAGTGCTTGGACCGTTGTGGCCCCTCATAGGGGGTGGGGGCAGAGGTGCTAGAGCACCCCTCCGGATTCCTTCCGCAACGCGATTCAGTGCGGTTGCAGCCTGTTCTAGCGCTTCCGCCTCTTCTTGGCGGCCCGGGACCTGAGGTGGAATCGGCAGTGCCGACCCACCCTGACGGTGATTGTTGATGATCCGATCCCTAAGGTCCGCTACCAACCCTTGTCGGTTCCCGTTGATTCGATCCCTGAGGTCCCCCGCCGACCCGACGGGCAAGGTTTGTCGACTCGTAGTTGCCCCATTGGTGTGGTTGGAGTGGGAGGGGTTGCGTGAATCATGGGAGTTACGGGTGTTCGATCTCGATCTCGTCATAGTTAGGGAAAGAGAATAAAAGAGAGAGCACGCTTAAGCTTGTACAACAGCACTCAACAAGAGCACCAATGATGGATTATATTAACCCAGGGGTTCGAATTATATAACCCGAATATATGAATGAATCGTGATGAATAAGGATTGAACGAATAAAGAATGTAACAACGATAATAATGAATGAATATAATAATGTTGTATTAACCGTATATAAAGTGTTAATACAAAGGTAGGGCTTATGTAATAACAAGACAAATTTAGATAGAAAGTAGAAGATGTCTGAACAAGACACAAATGAGGGTTTTTATACCCCCATGTCACCCCAACAACCCCGGAGGACGCGATGGGAGCTGCCTGGATCGCAATTGTCACCGCAAGACTCAGTCAACACGATGACCCCGTCCCTTGGCTGAGCCCGAAGCTCGGCCAAGCGAGGACCATGAGGTGGCTCACCCCAGAGGAGGTCGACCTCACGCTAGCCGACCCCAAGGTGGCCGACCCCGAGGTGGTCGAGGACCCCGGGGTGGCGGACCCCTCCATGGTCTGCCCGGTCGCGTGCATAGTCATATCGGGTCCCGGGTCTGATTCGCTCCGTATTACTTCACTCTGGGTCCATTCATAATTATTCCATCAAAGGACTACTTTGCTCTTATTATTATTACTCAATCTGTCTCATTTTATCTGTCCTACTTACTATTCCTGGGTCAAACCAACTCTTTTTTTTTTTGTTTTGTTTATTTTCTTTAGTATTTTTTACTCATTTTTAAATTTAGTTTTTTTTTTGTGTGTTTAATAGTAATTTTAAATTTTATATACTAATATTAAACTTAATATTATGAAAAATTGAATTAAAAATAAGTTCAGTCAAACATCGTTAATCGGACCAGACACATAAAATGTGATGGAGGGAGTATTACACAATGGTATTTTAGTCTTTATTCACTTTTCCCTCACTAATTCTATTCATGTCTACCAAACAATAGAAACTTATTCTTTACCACCGAATTATAGTTCATTTCATTCATATATAATTTCCCGCTTCCAACCAAACACCCCGTAATACTTAAATGTTATATGTATAGGAAAATAATATACTGTCTCTGGAACCCATAAAATGAAAATGTTCTATCTAAATTTGTCGTATTAGGGAGTTTGATTAATGAAGTAAAATTCGGGAGTCAACGTAACAGAACTCATGTTATATTGTTGAAGTTTGATTAATGAAGAAAAATTCAAGAGTCCGTTGAACTCATGTTATATTGTTGATCGTTGTGTTGCAGTGGAGACCCAACAATGTTCGAGGCATACTGGAAAAAGATGAGCGAGAGGAGTGCAGTGACGCTGGCCGGAAGCCAGTCACTAAGCTACAATTCCGACACTAAGAACCTGAGTTGGTACTTGGAGCCCAAACTGGAACAAGAGATAAGGAGGCTCCACGCCATTGTTAGCAATGTGGCAGTTGAGGAAGACGACCATTATTACATCGTGGTGGGAACCGGGTCGAGCCAGCTTATTCAGGCGGCGTTTTACGCGCTTTCCCAGCCGCCGGACGCCGGCGATCGCCCCACAACCGTCGTTTGTGCGGCTCCATACTATTCCGCATATCCTGAGATTACCGACTTGGTGAGATCGAGGTGCTTCAAATGGGGCGGAGATGCCCGGAGTTTTGAGAGAGATGATGAGCCATTTATCGAGCTGGTAACCACTCCAAACAACCCCGATGGGGCTATCAGAGAACCGGTGGTTAATAGACCTCATCAAGGAAAGGTTGTGTATGATCTGGCTTATTACTGGCCACATTTCACCCCGATCACCTCTCCAGCTAACCACGACCTTATGCTCTTCACCATCTCAAAGTGCACTGGCCACGCCGGATCAAGAATCGGGTAAACACAGCTTATTTTAGAATTTATAATTTATTTTTGAAAAAAAAGAGTTAAATAGATTCTTGAATTTTATTTAAAAAGTCAATTAGACCATTAAACTTTTAAAAGTATCAATTAAAGTCATAAACATATTATTTTAGATCATTGAAGCTCATAAACTAGTTGGTGACCTATAATTCCACGTCACTACAGTTCCGGTGAACCTCCGACAAGTTTCCGGCATCAAATACCGACGACCGAACTGTCGCTGATCGCGTTTGGAGAAGGAGACCAAATTGGTTGCCTTCTTCAATGAAGGAGTCCTTCTCCAAACGTGATCAGCGACCGAATGCCGAAAACTTGTCAAATGTTCGCCGAACCCTAGTGACCTGCAATTATAGGTCACCAATCGATTTTTGAGCTTCAATGCTCCAAAATAACATGTTTATGTGTTTAATTGTAATTTTTGAAAGTTTAATGGTCTAATTGACATTTTGAATAAAGTTCAGGAGTTGACATTTTCCATTTATTTTAAGCTACAAATAAGGTAGAGCAATGCTATAAACCCTTCTTATTTCCCTAAAAACTTCCCCTCTTGATATGGCTTGGCTAAATTTATCTTTTAATTAGTGGTGGGGTCAACCAGTTCATTAGCATAGCTAAATTTAGCTTTTAATTAGTGGTGGAGTCAGCCAATTCATTGGCACCCAATGAATGAAAGTCATGCTATAGAAAAAATCAAAAGGAAGAGAGTATTTTTCAATAAGTTATAAACTTTGTTGGGCAATAGCTTATTTTTATACTAGTAGCTACTGACTTTTAAGTTTTTAGCTTTAAGTTAGTTATACCTAACAAAGACAGAATTGATATTATCTGAATTCTATCTGATCTGCATGCAACTGCAACTGTATGTAGTTGGGCACTTGTGAGGGATAAAGAAGTGGCAAAGAAGATGATAAAATTTGTGGACGTTAGCACGATTGGAGTGTCAAAAGATTCTCAACTCAGAGCTGCTAAGATCCTGGAAACGGTTTCTGACAGTTGCTCAACTGCCGCCGACATTGAGAACTTCTTTGTGTTTAGCAGGAATATCTTGAAGGAAAGATGGAACAGGTTGAGAGAGCTTGTTAAGGTTGCTGATCTCTTCACCCTCCTAAAATACCCTATTCAGTATTGCCGTTTTGCCAAAGACATGGCCGACACCATTCCGGGTAAGACAATACGGGTGTTTGGTAAATAGTTGTTAGCTGATTGGGTTAATAAGTTTGATTAGTTAATAATATTAGCTAATTGTAGTTAGATGTTTGGTAAATTAGTTATTAGCTGATAGCTGATAGCTGTTTGTTGTGAAATTAAAACAGCTTTTGGGTGGATTGAGTCTAAGGGTGAGGAGGATTGTGCGGAGCTGTTGAAGAAACATAAGATTCTTGGTAGATGTGGGACAAAGTTTGGTGTTGGCAAACAATTTGCGAGGATAAGTTTGGTGTCCAAGGATGAGGAGTTCAACCTCCTTTTACAAAGGCTATCAATCATCCAAGGGACAGATCTTAATCATTAATAAAGGTAATGGCAAAAAAAATCTTTTCTTATCATCTGTTTTTATATACTTTCACGATCTTTTCCAATTCAAAGAGTCAATGCGTCACGTTATGAAAATACATTTGAAATGGTAACAGAGGTGTCATAACACTACCATTCCAAATGTGTTTTCATAACCTGAGACATTAATTCTTTGGACCGAAAAAGATTGAGAAAATATATATACACATTTAAGTGTTTTTTTTATGGGTATAGAACTCTAACAACATTAGATGATTTGATGTCGCATATGCAGGAATGGAGTAATAGGAATGCTGCTGACATAGAAATTCAAATAGTTTAATGTGAAGGTGGCTCTGGCGGCTTGAAGTTTCTTTTAATATTTGCAATTGTTTTGGTTTTGTGCTTTTGGTATATGGATTTAATAGTTTGCTATTCCCATTTTATTTAGACTCTTAAAAAGTTAGAACATCTTTTATGCGAAGGCAATCTTGTATTATGATTTTTAAAATATTTAGTAACCTTTGTTGGTTTTTGTTTATTTATATTGGTCCAAGTTAAATTGAGTAAAAAGTTTTGGGAAAATTATGTTGTGAACCGTGTCCACCTTGCAAAATAGACACGGTTCCAAAACTATTCATAATTATAAATATATAGTTCAAAATTTATGAATATATAGTTCTATAATTATGAACATTGAGTGGTAAACATAATTATGAACATATAGTTCTGTAATTATAAATATAGAGATTCAATAATTGTGAATATGAAGTTAAAAAATTGTGAATATATAGCTTTATAATTATGAACATATAGTTTAGTAATTATGAACATAGAACCGTGTCCACCTTGCAAGGTGGACAAGGTTCCACAGCATAACGATCCTAAGTTTAGTGCACGGGCCGTGGGGGTAAATCTCAGAAGGGCTAGTGTGAGAGGGCAATAAGCTGCCCAGTCGTTATACCGTGGATCATGGTCTACAAAGCTTTGTGGACCATGGTTCAAAAACGGCGCCGTTTTTAAAGTAAAAAAAAGTTGTCGTTACATTTTAACAGAGCCTGTATTTTTTGTGTGCGCATAACAAAATAAAACTAGAGTGTATCTAAAATGAAACTGTCCTACATATTGTTTTTATATTATCAAATGAAATTATACTTTAGTTGTGTTGAAATGAACCGCAGTATGTATAAAATGAAACTGAAAAATGTCAGTATTTTGAAACTGAAAAATATTGAGTGTATATTGTCGAATAGAACTGTAGTTGAATAGAAATGATATTGTATTTGTGTTGTAATGAAACTACATTGTATATAAAATAATGAAACTGAATAACAGTTTCACATATTTGAATGTATATTGTCAACTGTAGTTATATCGAAATTATTGTAGTTGTGTTGTAATGAAACTACAGTGTATACAAAAATGAAACTGAATAACAGTTTCACATATTTGAGTGTATATTGTCCAATGAAATTGTAGTTATATCGAAATGATAATGTAGTTGTGTTGTAATGGAACTACAGTGTATATAAAATGAAACTGAATAACAATTTCACATATTTGAGTGTATAATGTCGAATGAAACTGTAGTTATATCAAAATGAAATTGTGGTTATATCGAAATAAAATTGAATACGTTATACAAACAGAGCTACTTTACGTGGAACGAATAGTTTCATTAAAAGAAACGACACCGTTTTAGACCATGATCCATGGTATAATTTGCCTAAGCTGCCCTTGAGTCTTCCTGTTCGTAGCCGACTTGAGGCGTCGCTTGAGCTCCTTGATCTCCCTTTTCAGGGGGTCGACCTCCGTCATCGCCTTCGACCAGAAGTAGAGGACGGTTAGAACCCGAGTGAGCTGTGTGGAAGAGGGGTTAGTCGTACGCAGGCGAAGTGTAAGTATTAGAGACCGGGGGCACCTACCTGAACCAAATCTTGAGCACCTTGCTCGGATATCTGCTCGGGAGTCTAGTCGAGCATATCATCGTCCGAAGGGAGAATGGCATTGATCTTTGCAAGAAGGGCTGAGGGGCGCTCCCCGCCCATGAGGGCATCCATTAGTGGAATCTGCGCTGGGGGGCTTTAACGCCGAGCGCGCTTCATCGAAGCCACCTCCTCCACGACAGCTTCTGTGACCTTCTCATTAACCCTCTTGCTCGGAGCCCGGATGAGCTGTAGCTCGGGGCCCGATCCAATGGTCAAGGTGGAAGTGGTCGTTGCCGTGGAGGTGGCCAGGGACACAACGACTGGATGATCGCCCTTGTAGAGGTTGGCTCTAATGAGGCCGGTGCGCTGGCATTTTTCCTTCCCAAGGCGGCCTTGGCGCGCGGCACTCGGATAGTAGAGGGTGCGGTGGAGAAAACCCGATCCATTTTCGTCCCTGCACGACAAGAGCAAAGTGTTGGTTAGTAAGGTGAAACAAGTGAAGTAACCCGATCGAGGGGACTTCAAAAGCTTCATTGGTAGCCTGAATAAAGCTCAAACCTTCGGTGCCATGGCTGGGTTACGGAGGAGGAACGACGATCGTAACCGCGATCAGCTGAGGAGTGTACTTCTCCGCCAAGTCGTATCGTGGAGGTGGGAGCCGAGCTTCCGCATAAGCTTCAGCCGAGCAAACAGTGTTGCAAAAATTGCGCCGCCCGGCCGCAGCGAGGAAGGCTAGAATCGGCCTCCTCCACGGCCGGGCGGCTAGGAGGTCACCTAAATCGCCTAGCCGGTTGAACCGTCCAAACCAGTTTTTTTTTTTTTTTTTTTTTTTTTTTGGGTTATTGCCAATTTGCTTAAGCATCAAATAACAAAAATACCCCATTTTACAATACTAGTGTTGACTTGTTGAAGTTTCTACTAGTTGCAAAGTGTAGAAACTTTGGTAAGGCATAACTTTTGACTTGGTTATCCGTTTTGGACAAAAAAAAAATTGAAATCGCGTATTTTTCCGAGATCTATCCACGGCAAATGCGGTTTGCCCCTCCAATTTATAAAATAAAAAAAAAATGCTTCTTTTGCTCTTAATTTAAATTTTTTTATGTACTTAGATGATTTCAATAATATTTTGAACAATTTTACAACCACGTACGTAAATAGTTTGTAAGAAAAAACTAGGGGAACCTTATGTTTTATTAGTGAATTTTTACAATTTTTTGTTTAATTAAAAAAAAATGGGCGCTGATAAGTGTTAGACTATGATATTATTATAGACTATGTTATTAATATATATATATATATATATATATATATATATATATATATATAATTGGTTATGTAATAATCTGTTAGTGATCTAGTCTCTAGCCTATAGGATAGCTCTCTCTCTGTGAGAGTATTAATGTAACTGTGATTTTGTTATTCAATCGATAATCTTTTCCCAAACTCATCTGGTATCAGTTAGCCAGTAGGGATCTCACGTTTTTTTCTCTCTCCCCTTTTCCGATCGACAATGTCGTCCAGTTCCGAACGCACACTCACGACCACCACCATCTCCTCCCCAAACACCACCCCAAACTCCCTCCCTAGTGCGCACCATTTTGTGTCGCTTAAATTAACCCATCGGAACTATTTATATAGGAGAACCCAAATAATTCCCTTTTTACGAGGACAACGACTGCTTGGCTTCATAGATGGCACACGGCCATGCCCTTCTCCGGTGATCGAACTGCCGGCCGGCGACCAAGCAGATGCGGCGTCTGTCGTCGCGAATCCGGCACACGAGGCTTGGATTGAGCAGGATGCCTCCATTTTATCTCTGCTCATATCCTCGATCTCGGAAGAAGTAATGTATCTCACCCTCGACCAGACTACCTCCCGTTCGGTGTGGCTTGCGGCAGAAACGGCGCTCGGCTCCTCCTCCCAAGTCCGATGTCTCAACCTCATGGGGTAGTTCCAAGCGCTTCGTCAGGGAGATAGCTCCACGCCGGAGTATCTCGGCCGTGCTCAGCATTTGGTGGAGGATCTCGCACTGGCCGGGCGACCGCTAGCATTAACGGAGCAAAACCTGTATGTCTTCCGGGGGTTGCGACCGGAGTTCCGGTCTATGGCGGCCTCCCAGGCGGTCAACGGTACGCCGGTGACGATTCTGCAATTGGCGGATTATTTGCAGGCGCAGCAGTTCATCCACTCGGATGACTTTCCGGCCTATCAACCTGCAACGGCGAGTGGAGTTCCCTCGGCGTTCTATGTCGGTCGCGGTGGACGGCACCAAAACAGTGGAGGCCGTGGTGGTCAGTCTCGCGGAGGCGGCAATCGCGGCGGAGGAGGCCACGGAGGACGTGGCCGGAATGGTGGCTTGCGCTGCCAGATTTGTCAAGCACAAGGGCACTCGGCGGCCTTCTGCTACAAGAGACACTCCGAGCCACCACCTTCGGCGCACGTGGCAGTCGCTGAGATGGAGGCAGTGCAGGCGCAACGTCGGCAGTCACCTCTTGGCTGCCGGACACGGGCGCATCCACACACGCTTCGCCGGATCCCGGAGTTTTCTCGCAGGCCGAAGAATATCACAGTGATGATGTTCTGAGAGTGGGTAATGGCACAGGTTTGGCAATCTCGAGTGTGGGTCATGCAGTTATTCCTTCGGTCATTAAACCTTTAAAATTGTCTCGT
Source organism: Ipomoea nil (assembly GCF_001879475.1). Classification (NCBI taxonomy): domain Eukaryota; kingdom Viridiplantae; phylum Streptophyta; class Magnoliopsida; order Solanales; family Convolvulaceae; genus Ipomoea; species Ipomoea nil. The sequence goes on along the minus strand of NW_017618004.1, from coordinate 742,853 downwards.
GTCTTACATGTCCCTGAGTTGTCGGTCTCATTATTATCTGTAAATCGTTTTACAAAAGATAATAACTGTTACTTCAAATTTCATCCTAATTTTTTTTGTTGTGAAGGATTCCATCACACAGGAAGTTCTTCTTAAAGGTCCGATCTCGGGGGGATTGTACACGTTGTCAGTTCCGAGTCCACACTGTGCATTCGTTTCTGCTTGTGCCTCTTCCACAATCTGGCATCAGCGTCTAGGTCATCCCCACGAACAAGCCCTAAAACGCGTCTTACAAGGATGTCCGGTTGAATTCAATAAAAATGTAACTCGTAGTTTATGTTCCTCTAGTCAACTCGGGAAATCCTCTCGATTCCCGTTAGATAGGGTAGCTAAATTTAGCAATAATATTTTAGACCTTATCTACACTGATATTTGGGGTCCCGCACCTGTTCTTTCTGCGGATGGCTCACGTTACTTTGTACTCTTCGTAGATGATAATACCCGCTATTGTTGGTATTATCCGCTACAACTCAAAACCGATATATATAAAATTTTTGATGTTTTTCGGGCGACGGTAGAACGTACGTTTTCACGTTCTATCAAGTCCATTCAGTCTGATTTGGGGGGGGGGGGGGGATATCAAAAATTACACAAAGTATTTACCTCCTTAGGGATTGTGCATAGGCAATCATGTGCCTATACGCATGAGCAAAATGGGCGTGTGGAACGCCAGCATCGGCATATTGTCGAGACCGGTCTTGCCATGATGGCCCAAGCCTCTGTTCCACAAAGATATTGGGATCATGCTTTTGAAACAGCAACGTATCTAATAAATCGGTTACCGTCATCCTCACTCCAGTTTGACACACCTCACTACCGGTTATATCAGTCCCCACCCACTTACACATACTTGCGTGTATTCGGGTGTCTTTGTTTCCCATACCTCCGTCCATACAACCGTCATAAAATTGAGTACCGGTCCAGTCTGTGTGTCTTCTTAGGTTACCCACCGTCCTTTAGGGGTTACCGTTGCAAACAAGGACCCCGTACAGTATGGAGCACGTGAAGCCGTACCCAGCTTACCTTGGGGGTCCAGTCCCATCTTGCATCATAATGAAACTGTTGAAGCTGTTGTCACCACTCCTTGCCCTGTTATAGAACCAGCTCCAGCTCGTGCTCCCATTGTCAAAAGACGGGGACGTCGAACCCAGCCTCAGGAGCGATCTCATGTTATGCGGCTCAGGCATATGACACAGGGGACTGGGGAGCAGCTTCATGCCCTAACAGCATCCACAGATGACCCAACTTGCTACTCTCAAGCAGTGGGACATCCACAATGGCGAGACGCAATGGACCAAGAGTTCAACGCGTTACTACATAACAACACGTGGACTCTTATTCCCGCTACTCCGGGCATGAACATAATAGGGTGCAAATGGGTTTTTCGCACCAAGCAGAAAGCTGATGGCACGGTGGAACGTTACAAGGCCCGACTAGTTGCCAAAGGCTAGAATCAAGTAGCCGGCGAGGACTTCTTTGAGACGTTCAGCCCGGTTGTTAAGCCGACCACGGTTCGGCTGTTGCTTGCTTTAGCCATTTCCCGTGGGTGGACACTCCGACAGTTGGATGTTCACAATGCCTTCCTAAATGGGCATCTAGCTGAGACGGTCTATATGCGGCAGCCACCAGGCTATGAGGATCCCGATCATCCCGTTCACATCTGTCACTTACGGCGTTCCCTATATAGGTTGAAACAGGCACCCCGCGCCTGGTTTAAGCGCTTACATGATTTTCTAATTCTGACAGGATTTGTTGCTTCCAAAACAGATGTTTCTCTGTTTCACTACTCCGCTGCTGACGCCCGGGTATTCTTACTCGTTTACGTGGACGACATCATCATGCTTGGGAGTAACACGACCTTAGTTGATTCTATACTAAGGCAACTGGCGACGGCCTTCAAAATACGAGATCTAGGGCAACCGACGTTCTTTCTCGGCATAGAAACCATTCCTATCTCTGATGGTATGATACTTTCACAGTAACATTATATGCGGGATATTCTACAGCGAGCCGGCATGACAGATTGCAAGGCATTAGCCACTCCGGCCTCTGTGACTCAGCCTGTGTGTCAGTCCACTGACTCCTTCGACAACCCGACGCAATATTGCCGGCTAGCCGGGGCTCTTCAGTACCTCACCATCACTCGGCCGGATCTATCTTATTCTGTCAACCGACTCTGTCAGTTCATGCATTCGCCTACTGATGAGCACTGGGGCCTACTGAAGCGAGTTCTTCGTTATATTGAAGGAACTCTGGAGTACGGTCTATGCATTACGGCTTCAGGGGTCTCGGATGTTCATGCCTACTCCGACTCAGACTGGGCCGGCTGTCCTGTTGATCGCAAGTCCACTAGTGGGTATGCAGTCTTCTTTGGTAAAAATCTTGTCTCCTGGGTCTCTCGGAAACAGCGCACCGTCGCACGCTCTTCGACTGAGGCAGAGTATAAGGGACTTGCAGATGTGTGTGCTGAAGTTACCTGGGCTGTATCCTTGTTACGAGATCTTGGATTAGGGCCTGTTTCTACGCCCACGCTATGGTGTGATAATCTAGGTGCGACATATCTATGCGCGAATCCGGTGTTTCATGCTCGTACCAAACACGTTGAGGTTGACTACCACTTTGTCCGGGAAAAAGTTTCGGTTGGAGAGCTTCAAGTTCATTTTGTGTCTACCAAAGATCAGCTAGCAGATATCTTCACCAAACCGCTTCCAGCAGCACGGTTCGCTACCCTGCGTGGCAAGCTCAATGTGGTTCCTCACCTACCTTGTGCTTGAGGGGGAGTGTTAGACTATGATATTATTATAGACTATGTTATTAATATATATATATATATATATATATATATATATAATTGGTTATGTAATAATCTGTTAGTGATCTAGTCTCTAGCCTATAGGATAGCTCTCTCTCTGTGAGAGTATTAATGTAACTGTGATTCTATTATTCAATCGATAATCTTTTCCCAAACTCATCATAAGTACATATTTGTTCATATTTATACCACATGTCTACCCCATATTTAGCCTTGTTTTGCTTATGAAGTGTCACAATGTTGTTCAAAATGATCTTTATTTTGCTTATTTGATCCCTTATGCATAATTCGTTATCTTTGAGTAGAAATGAAGGATTTTAGATCATGTTGGATACATTTGGAGTCAAGGTGAAGCTAAGGAGATGGATGCAACACTTCTAATGGAGCCAAGGATTGGTGTTTTCCATGTTGTTGATCATATAGACAAATTAAACCAAGGCAAAAGTGGAACAAATGTCAAAAAGCTGAAATTCTCGCATAGATTGGCCACTGTTTTGTTTTCGGGTCATATCTCGGTCTAGATGTATCCAAATTAAGTTATTCTTGTTCCATTGTAAATAAGATTCAAAGGGATACAACTCTTATAAAGATATCAAAGCCTAAAAAGGAAGCCACAGTGGTCAAAATCGTCTTTGAAGTTGAAGTTCCAAACTTACAGTCCAAAATCGACCACTGTTCGGTACTTTGACCATATCTCAGCTTACGAATGTCTAAATGAAGTGATTCTTGATCCATTGGAAAGAAGACTCGAAGAGCTACAACTTTCATGAAGACCATAGTTCCAAATTCTTACGTTTTGAAGGCCAAAAGACACGGCCAATTGCACAGTCGTGTCTGTGACCGTGTATTTTTTGTGCAGTTTTCAGAAACCTGCCCAGATTTGTTGTTTTAAGACACGGCCGTGCCACCCGTGCTCTGCTCTATTTAGGCGCGTTTTTGTGTCATTTCAACTCAGTTTTGGACCTTGTTCCAACTCACATTTTCTACTCATTTCTTTCATATTTTAGGGTTAGATTAGGCTTAGATTTGGGTTCCTAAACATATTTCAAGCTTGTAATCAACATTCAACACTTGGATTCCAAGATTTACCATCCATTTCTTAGTGAAGTTTTCTTTCCATTATCTCTTTCTTTTGCAAGATTTATGTTTAATGCTTGTGCTTTTGTGTTATTTATGCTATTTAATTATGAGTAATTAGTTTTTGGACTTGAGTTAGGGTTGTATTATCTATCTTGATGCTTGATTTGTGATTATTGCAAAAAAAAAAAAAAAAAAAAAAAAGGAAGAACTCTAACCTAGGGTTCATATGTTTATGTGGGTGTTGTGTTTATATCTTGTTAATGTTTGATGTACACATTCATTAGCATGTTTTTGGAGGATTCCTTGCCTCGACGAGAGTTGGGTGATGAATTCGAGCCACCCCTTGCATAAACCCGATTTGATCCAATTAAAGTAGGGGAAATTGGGGGTTTAAGATGCTTTGTGTGCTTGATGGACTTGGAATTGATACACCATGAGAGTGGGACAATTTCTTGTTCTAATCCTTGTTTATTTGCTCATGGAAGTGGCTTTAGACTTGAATACCTATGTGCATTCACACTTGATTCCTTGGTTATTTGTTCTCCCTAATCTCATAGATTGTTGAAGCATCTAGATGATAATGCTCCCTTTCTTGAGTCATATTTCTTTGTTTTGTGTTTATATCTTGTTAATAGAGTTTTTACCCATTTTGATCTCTTGACTATGGCTCATTCTTAATTTTGCATTCTGACTTTTAATTGCGCCCAATATGGTCCCTTGACTTTTAAAAATTACCCCAATTTGGTCCTCCGTTACATTTTTCATCAATTAGGCGTGTGAGGAAGAAGAAGGAAGCCTCTCTGTGGTTGTGCGAACAAGCGGAAAATGACTTCCCCAAAAATAAAGGGGAAGTCATTTTCAGAAAAAGTGCATCAATTTTCTATTGATAAAACTTCATTTTTCATTGACTTTAGTATTTTCCTCTTTACCAAACACTGAAAACTCGGAAAATAACACACCCTAATTTGATTCCAAACAAACGCAGTGGGAAAGATAATGACACCTAGTAGGAGCATCTGCAACTTCTGAATTTCTGCAGGTCAACTTTTTTTACGGGAAGAAGATGATGAACATTTATTGATGAAAAAACTGATTTTTTTTTTTTTTAAGAATGACATGTTCTTGTTTGAAAGAATGAAAAAAAAAAAAAAAGTGTTTTTCATCTTTTATTTATACAAATTAATGAAACCAATCATCAATTATTGACGTGAATATTATTAATCTTTTAATTTTAATATAATAACAATTTTAATCGTTTAAGACATTTGAAGTTCATAAAAAATTTGGGGAAAAATCAGGTTTATTTAGGTTATTTACGAATTGGGAGCAAATTTCATTAGCTCCAATTTTTAATTATTTTAATGTCATGTACTCATACCATGTAATCAAAGACACCTAATCTTAACCGGGCCAAGTCATCACAAATAAGAGGTAATCTGTAAAAAAAAAAAAAAAAAAAAAAAAAAAAAAATCATTAAACAATTTTAAGGGGTAAGTGTGCCTGATTAGAATATGTTTTAGATGGTGGGATTAATTGAACACTTCGAGATAATAGATGGACATATTTGATACTTCTGCCTTTTGAAAATAAACTTTGAACATGCGGCATTTTGAAAATAAACTTGTTATATTATAAAAATGAACCTGCGCTACTATGTTTGCTCAATGAACTTATTTCAAATATCCATCAATATAATTAGGTATGTGCATTAGTGCTGTAATTTTGAACTTACAATATTTTGAAAATGAACATGTAATAAATTGAAATGAACTTACAGTAGTGATTTAATGTAATTATATGTTAATTTAAAAATTAAAATAGAAATATCAATGGATTAAATTAATTCCGGTATTCCGAACTACTTAACCCCATAATGTTAAGAATAAATAAATGGATAGTAAAGTAGGAAAAGACAATGAATATATGTGGCAAAGACAACTCTTATATTAATAGTAGTGTGGATGAATGAATTAAACCAGATTTGGATAATCTGTTAAGTCATTTGTTTTCTTCTGCCTTTTTATTTTTATTATTATTATTATTTATTAAATTATATTTTGCTTGTCTTTTAAAATACTGCTTCATGTTTATGGGAAATATTCTGTGCAATCAAGATACTGTCTAATTAATTTAGATGAGAAAAAAAAAAAATACTGGTTGTGCTTATAAATGATGGAATATATGTCTAAAGATGAGAAGTTAGAGGTAACTGCTCCTGCTTATAAATGATGGAATATATCTCTAAAGATGATAAGTTAGAATACTGCTCCTTCTTATAAATGATGGAATGAATAATGTACATGTAAAATGAAAAGAGAAGCTGGAGTATGCATGAGGCCACCCTACTACAAAAATGAGTATATAAGTATAACTTTACACTACACTCCTTAATGAAGGTGTAGTGGAAAGTTAAAACAAATAAAAATCCACTACATCCTTAAAATAAAGGTGTAGTGAAAAGTAGTTTCGAAATAAAAAAATAAAAAATAAAAAGCTTTCTGCGGCACCCTCGCCCAGTAATAATTCCATACAGAAAGCAGGTATTCAATCTGGTATCTCTTATGCCTGCAATATTTGGAGAGGGAAGATGCAATAATGAGATGAGAGGCTTAATGTTTTGAGGGGCAGGGCTGAGGCATGGCTTCAATATAATGTACTCTTGGTCTTGCAAGAGGTAAAGTAGTCCCAAGTGTTTGTTTTCTTATTGTTTGTGTGAATTCCAGTTTTTGATTTCAAAGGGTTTAGGCCTTAGTTTTACATTGATTTTGGGTATTGAACTTTTGTGATTCTTGAATAATATTGAAATGAGTAGGCACGAAAATATGTAGTAAAGCTATATATAGCTACTAGTTTTATAAAACATACTGGAAAATATTGGAGTTTTATCAAATAAATAATTTTACTCTGCGTCTATTCCAAGTCAGAAACAGACGCAGATTGTATTTTTTTTAAAAAAAGAATGACTGCGTCTGAAGTTTGTGTACTTTGGGCGCATATAGTGTTTTAAAAAACAAATTACATTATGCGCCCGAGATTACCTTGAACACAAATTATTCGAGAAAATTACCGATTTGGTCCCTCGACTATGAGGATTTCACCAATTTGATCCTCGACTACCAAAATTACTCAATTTGGTCCTCGACTATGACATTTTTACCTGATTTGGTCCTAAGTCTTATTTGCATGTCAAACCTAAAAGGCAATTTTGGGATTTAAAAAAAGTATCTTCCTTCTTATTCCCTAAATCTAAGTCGTTTGTTTTATATAGATAGGTTATTTGTTTTCGATAGCAATCGCAGCTTCAATATGCAACCAAAGTGCAGTGAATCATCTTCATCCAGCTATAAGAATCGAATGATGTTCGAAAATGGAGATGCTTATAGCTGGATGAAAATGATGTTGGCACAAGACAGCAAATTTTTGAACATCATTCGATTATTATAGCTGGATGAAGATGATTCATGACACTTTGGCTGCATATTGAAGCTGCGACTGCTATCGAAAACAAATAACCTATCTATATAAAACAAACGACTTAGATTTAGGGAAGAAGAAGGAAGATACTTTTTTTAAACCTCAAAATTTCCCTTTAGGTTTGACTTGTAAATAACGCTTAGGACCAAATCAGGTAAAAATGTCATAGTCGAGGACCAAATTGAGTAATTTTGGTAGTCGAGGACCAAATTGGTGAAATCCTCATAGTCGAGGGACCAAATCGGTAATTTTCTCCAAATTATTCATACAATCTGCTTCTCCGGCATAAGCGTCCAACCTACTTCGGACGCATATTGTACATTACCTCGGATGCAAATGACTGATTATATGTACTAGTGATAAGAGATTTTTAACGTATCTCAAAAAATGATAAATATGTAATTGAACAAATATGGTAGATTCTCAGTCACCCATGTGAGATTTACTTTCTTTGATATCATAGAATTTTGGGTAAAGTGTCCATAAACTATATTGGATTCTTAATGCCGCACCCTAAATTTTTATAAGTGCTATTTGGATCCACAAACCATTAAATTTTTTTCTAGAATTTTTTACAGGTTACCTCCAAGTTGCAGGTAATCTATGTTGACATGGACTTTTTTTTTCTCTCTTCTAATACCTTGCCCATCGTCCCGGAGCTCCTTCAATCTCTCAAGCTGCTCCTTCTATCTCTCAAGCTCTTTCCAACTCCCCTACGTTACGTTTTCCGACGGGTTCACCTCCACCGAAACTTCTTTCTCTCACATTGCGACAACACCATTATACGAAGCTTCTTCGAATTGTTCGTGTTCTCGGAGGATCCGAATGAGGTCATCTGGCAATGGCTTAAAGCTCCCATCCACTTCGGAGTGATAGGAGAGTTCGTAGTCGTGCAGCGCCCGATCGTTTAACAACTTAGCTCCATTAACGTAAACTGTTATTCTACTCACAGGAGTGCCGCCCGGAAGAGTGCACAACCTGAAACCATCATAAAAAGTTAAAAACAACAACTTAACCCCTCTCCATTATACTGCAACTCCTCCCGCTGGTTTGAGTCAAACTTTAATAATAAAATAAAAAAACACACACACACACACACACACTATTTTATTTAAAATTTAATTTATAAGAACTCAGCATGCCGTTATGCGGTATGCATCCAGAAACTACAATTCATCTATTTCAGGAATGTAGTTCAGTAAAAAGTATTTGGCCTGAGCTTCTGGACACCTCTGGGCTGATCACCACCACTCATTTTGAAACCTTCTGGCTCTCAGATGCATGTAATGAAGCAAAGCTCTCTGGACATCAAGCTAAAATGCATATCAACGTGCTGGTGCATTTGGAAGTCACGAAATAATCTTATTTGATGGGAATTATCTACTTATATACATGAAAATAAAAAGGTGTATAACCTAAATTCTTTTTGGAGATTATCTATTTGGCATATTTCCCTCTCAATATGCACATACCAATATAATTCACACTATGTTTATTTTTCCCCTTTTAAAGTTTTTATGTACTGGGTTAGAGGTTGATGTTCTGAGGCATTTATTACACTCTGACATGCTCCTTTTTGTCTATCCAGTGGAATAGTAGTAGGAGAATTTAAGTCTAGATAAGGGCAAAATTGAAGAACAGGAGCATGTTACTGTAGCACGTGCTTTGCAAATATATCTGATCAAAGCAAAGTTGGCTGGAGTACCATTCCCAATTCAAGGCCATCGAGTACACAGCGAACTCGATCAGTCTACAACATAAAAAATACTTCCCCTAATATGCCCAAGAACATCCCATCACGGTAGACCTGTCAGTCAACGAATCTATAGGGTTGACTTAAAAAGAAGTCCACATCAACTAATAACTTGTGACATGTCATGGTTTGTGAATTGAAATAGCACTTATAAAAGTTGATGGTGCGGCATGAAGAATCCAATATAGTTTGTGCGGGATGACACTTTAGCCTAGAATTTTATTCCTAGTTAACCTGGACTTTCCTAAGTCAAAGATTGCACCAAAGGTGGGAATCATTTTTTCACCTTTTTAAATTCCCATGAGACTTAGAACTTTCTTGACTACCAAAAGGTCTCTAACAAAAAAAAAAAATGCCGAAAAAATGAATAATTAACTTAAATTAATTAACCCAATTGATGGTTTTATCAACACCGGCTCCACCATCAATCGAGTATGGAAGTGTAGAATAGTGGGTAGGAAAATGTAGTATTATTGCTTGGGACGCTAAGCCTAAAATGGTATGTACAAAGTCTGAGATACTGGCTCAAAACGGCAGTCCAAATATATAATAAATAAATAAATAAGGAAGTGCATAACGGTGGGTAGGAAAATGTAGTATTATTGCTCGGGGCGCTAAGCCTAAAATGGTATGTACACATCCCTAGATACTGGCCCAAAACGACAGTCCAAATAATAAATAAATAATACAAGCTATAGCCCAAATAGTTGATTAAAATTAATAATATTGTTGTTACTCCTACTAGGAATCGAACCCTGGTGTATGGGTTGAAGGTTAATACCACAAGCCACTAGACTAGGGAAGATTTTGTGAACCAAAGGATGCCTTTTAAGGGGAGGCAAGGGTGCCTTATATAGTGTTGAAGACCTTCCGGATGCTTAACAAGTGTACGACATCACTAGTCTTTATTCTTGGTCACTCATGTCCCCCACCCCCCCCCCCCCAGTACTTTGCTACCAGTACACTTCTCATGCATAAGTGGAGCTTCCCACCCTCTAGTACACAAGAGTTGTGTAGATAAGTGAGGTTGAGGGTTTGAACCATTTTGGCTACACCTATTTAGTTTATTTTGCTTCAGGCTTCCTTGAACATCTCACTCTTGGACCAAGACTTCTCCAATAAAATAAGCCCCGAGGTCTCATGGCACCATCACCAATAAATAGATTATTTAGGTTAATTAACTCAATTAACCCAACAATTATACTCCAAACAGTTCTAAAGGATTTGATAGCATATTCATAACGTATATTTAATTGTTATATTGATTGTTTCTTTCTCTTTTTTTTTTTAAGAAATCCATAGCGACTACCTAAGAGGGGATTTGATACTTTTCCATCAATAAACTTCTTGAAAAAAACATTTCCATAATGTATTTGATGGGAATAACGTAACTTTACTAGGAAAATTAATTAACGTGTTTGGTACATTGTTCTCATTGACCTGAACTTTCCTAAGTCAAAGATTGTACTAAATGTGAGTCTAATTTTTACACATTTTAAATTCCAAGGAAAGTGTGAATTTCCTGGCTACCAAACATCCTCTATGATTCTAAGGGTGTGCTTTTTGTAAACTACAATCTTGTTTAATAATTCACAAACTATACATGAGAGGTAAATTGCATTAGGAAGCCCCCGGGTGACGCACTCGAACAAAATGATGTTACAAATATCAAACTCGTAACATTCTAAAATGAGAATCATGCTCCATCTACTTAGTCACTTTTAGATGCTATATTGATTGTTTTTGTATTGTGTGATTGTTGGATTTTCTAAGTTCATAAAATCTATTTAAAAGTTAATTAGGGTCTATTGATATAACTCTAAAAAGTAACGAGCAATTATTAGTATTATTCTCTAAAATTCACGTAACTAGTGGTTTGTTGATATAACCTTGTCACCTTATGTATTGTTGGATTCGATTTTTAAAATCTAATTGACTATTTGACTTGTAACGTATTTATTTTTTTACCAACAAGAAGTGTTTATTGGAATGCTCAAGTGAGACCTAACATTGCTTAAGGAGCCAAAGGATTAGCATATTTGTAAATTCTGAGGAACCATAGTATAATAGGGTAAGTGGTTATTGAATAAATTGTGTCTTACATTGTTCCTTTTCAATTTACTACAAAACGATCATTATTTTCATTTTATAATTTATATACATTATATGTTTAAATGGTGTCATACATTATTATTATTTAGGAAACTTCTAATAGTAAGAATATAATGTTGGATACTATGAATCAAAACTCAAAAGAGAATATTTATGATTTATTAATATAATATTTCCTTTATTATTTGTGTATTTCATGGTATTCTTGTAAATTTTCTTTAGTATTTAAATATTATCGATAGATTAGTTTTTACCATATGGGCCGATATATTAAATTACAATGGCGGAGCGAACATTCAAATTGATTGATATCAATGTACTAATTTAATTTTATTCTCCTTCAATTTACCATTGTGTATGATGCATTTCAATATTTTGAAAAATGTTATCTAAATTTCTTTATCAACACTTTCAAATACATCGCTTTAATAAAAGTAATCAAACAATCCTTCAATATTTGAAACTTTAATATTTAGTAATAATTTAAAATTAAGATAAAAGTTTAGTTTATATAATGATATACAAATATAGATAATTCGTAATTGCTATTTTATTTTCTTTGTACTTTTATATAATTATTAAAACAATAATATAAGGCACGCAAATTTTAAGAAGTAAAATAATTATATTATGAAGTTTGAACTCTAAACTTAAGGTCCTATAGAAGATAAATTGCGAGATGTGTCACAACGGGTCTATAAGTTCTCAAATGTTTGTACACTAGTGCCACAACAATGAAAAATTCAAATATAATTATATTATTAAAATTATTCCATGTGACATTTGGAAACTCTTTCACTAAGGCATTTATTTCATTGAACCCACAGTACAATATTAAAAATACTACACTACTAGTTAAATCAATAAGATTTTTATTGGTTCCTCAATATAATCCTCAGTTTTTATAAATTATGTTAAAAGAGTTACAATTTTTCTATTTGCATGTTGACTCCCATTATATACATTTTGATAGGGTCAATTTTAAAAAAATTTAAAATATACGTATATATAAGTAATAAGTAGCAAAATTTGAGTAATATAAATTGACCCACTAGAAACAAAATAACTCTACCTATAGATTTAATCAATGAACAACCTAAAAAGACTAGCACACAAATAGAGAATGTGATGGAATCGATTCCTCTGACAACTCTTCAATTCTAATGCCCCACAATGTAACAGCTTATTAAAATTTATGTGCTGTTATTATGTATATTTAGTTATTATTTAATTTTTTATATATTAGTATTATTTAAAAAAAAAAATTAAAGTTTATAAACAAATGCAATAAATTGTAATTTTAGCAAATTATTAAAAAAATAATGAGGATTGATATGAACCTAGTTTTAGGTTCAAATAAAATAGAGTATTGTCCCAACATAGCTTTTAGTGAAAGGATAGAGATGGATCAAAGTAGCTTATACCACACGTGAAACCTTTAGTCCTGGATCCTCAAAGACTTAAAAGAATCTCGTTGTAGTTTCAAGTACCTCGATGATGCAATCTTCAATCAACTAGAGTCGGATCTAGTTTCCTTCGATTCAAGAACGAGTTCACGAATCAATTTGCTAGTCGAGTCCACGAACTAGCCACTAATTGAGTCCATAATTAGCAACAAAGTTTTTTACACAAATGTAAAGAAAAGCTTAGGGGTTTTATTGAATCATAATTAAAGTTGCTATGGTTATGCCCTATTTATAGGTATAGGGCAGCATTATAGTCATAAATACAATGGGAAAAAGAGTCATAAATTCAATCCAGAAAACAAGTAAAGATAGTCCTATTTAGAAAGGGATTTAAAGAATCATTTCTAAATACAAGTTAGTATTTTGTCTTTCATGCCAAACAATTTAAATTAATGATGGCCAAATATAATAGGAAAATTATGTTGTGGAACAGTGTCCACCTTGCAAGGTGTACACGGTTCCAAAATTGTTCATAATTATGAATATATAGTTCAAAAATTATGAACGTATAATTCTATAATTATAAATACTAAAACATTTAAAATTTTGAAAAAGGAACAGGAGAACGAAAAATTATAGAACTAAAGTAAATTTTGTATTTTTGTAAATTATAGTTTGATTCGATCATTGATCAATTAAAATTTAAAAAAAATAAAAAAATTAAACCATTTTAGTGCTAAGAGTAACTAAGAAAAGCGAATGTTTAAGCAATAATATGCACAAGTGTGTATTTTATGTGTTATCATTTATCAAGCAAAAATATCTTGAGAGGTTTTGTATCAAGCAAAGTCCAATTGCCATTAGAATTTGTGGGAATAGGGAAAATGTTAGGTAAAAAAGTAAATATCATTTTTAATGGTTCAATATAACTCGAATTCTATATATTTTGATTGGATCACGTTTAAAATTTTTAAAATATATATAATAAGAAACAAAATATTAATGGTGTTAATTAACTTCACTGAAAAAATAACATGACTCTTCCCAGTTAAATAATGATCACAATTAAATGCATTTATCTCTTTCCACTCAATATAAAGGAGAGGCATAGATTAAAATAAAAAAATTATTTCACTTTGGGTGTTGGAGAGATCTTGACAAAACAGGTGAGAATATTTATGATTTATCAATATAAAATTTCCTGTATTATTTGCATATATTCATGGTATTCCTATAGATATTCCTTAAGTATTTAATTATTGTCAATTGATAGATTTAGTTTTTACCATATGTGCCTCTCTGGTATATTAAACGATGATCACAATTAAACGCATTTATCTTTTTCCTACTCAATATATATACACAAAGGAGAGGTTTAGAAGACATTATTAACAGATTAAAAAAACCAAATTTGTTTCTGGACAAAACAGGGAGAAAATGGGTGTGACAGTTCAAACTTCTGCGATCAATCAGTCCGAGGTTTCTTCTAACAATTCTGCTCCTGACAACATAAAAAATGGCATCGGTGAAAGCACTGTGGATGTGGTTATCAATCTTGATCAGTAAGCTCTTCATTCTCTAAATTATTCTCATTTTTATATGATAGGTAAATTACGAAATTAATATTTTAGTCCTTTATTTAGTCTCTAAAAAGATTTAATGAACAAAATTTTAGATAATTCGATAATCAAATTGATTGAAATTAAAAATTAGAGACTACATTAAAAGTTAAGAAATAATTGAATGACTAAAATCGTGATTAAGTCTTGCTCTTATCTCTTCTGGAGGCTAGGGCTAAGAATTTTCTCGTTTTACACCCAAAGAAGTGGGGTTTGTTTCATTGGAGTGAGATTTGAATTTTATTTCAAATATTAGATATTGTTGAATTCGGATTGGTTTGGAACGTGGGTGGACCCAAAAAATTGATTTAAATTTTTTTTAAATTTTTTTATTATTTTAATATTATTATTTTTTATACCATCCAACAAAAAATAATACAAAACACTAACAAAATATTAAATTTGACTGAAAATATTTTTTAAATTAATATACTATTATTATAAAATTCAAATTGAATTTTTTATTTTAGTTGAAATAATTCGAATAATGTACAATTATAAACATTGTCATAAAACTTAGTTTGTTTTCACCAAAATAAATAAATAAATAAAACGTAGTTTGTTTTTTTTGGTGTAAACCACAATGTGGTCCGAGTCTTTCTCTGTCCGTTTAACAGTCCAGGTCCACCCGGTTTGCTCCGAGAGGCACAGAAGCTGGCCCAAAGGGAATCGTCACTGATTCCCTTGTGGGATCGAACCCAGGTTATCCTGAAATTCTCCCCCACAAAGAGAGCTCATTTGCCACTTGAACTACCATGTTGGGTTATAAAACTTAATTTGTTTCTCAAAAAAAAAAAAAAAAAAAAAAAAAAAAAAAAAAAAAAAAACTTAATTTGTTATACCATGGACTCGAGTCCACGAAATAATTTGCTATAAAACTTTAACTCAAATGATAGAGGTGGAAATCATGACAATAAGATTTGTCCAGATCGAGGTGATTGATGTTATTATTCATTTATGAATATATAATTGATAGTATTAATTGTTTTTGACTTTTAGTCAAACGTTACATTTTAAAGATGTAACGTTTGACTTTTATTTTATTTTATTTTATTAAAAAAAATATCATTCATTCACCTGTATAATATGTGAGAAAACTAAGGTATGACTTTATGCTTCGGTAACACGAATACGTTTTACAAGCAGCATTATATATAGCAGTTTTCTCATTAATTAATTGAAAATTGTAATTAAATTATATTGTATATTTATTTGCTTAAAAAAAAGTTGTCTCTATTAAAAGATCACTAACTTTTTATATAGGGCAGGAGTCAACTGTGACATAACTTTCATATGATTGGGAAGAATAACTTTCATATGATTAACATAATTTAAAAAAATAAAAATAAAAATTGTCAAGCTTGCTTTTGAACGATTAAATATAGAAATGATTAGACATATTGATTATGTGCTTGAAATGGAAAATCACAAATATAACCCCATCATTTCTAATGAAGCATTTGGTAGGATGGAATTGTAATTTCATTTTTACCTAATTTCATGGAATTTATAATTTCATTATTTGGTTTGAGAGAAATACAATTTTGGTCTCTCCAGAATTGGAATTCCACATTAAAGGACTACTTTGCCCTTATTATTATTGTTACATAAAGGTATTTTAGTTTTTATTTAATTTTTCCTTATCAATACCCAACAATTCTATTCATGTCTACCAAACGATATGAATTTATTCATTTCCCATAAAATTACAGTTCATTTCATCCATAATTCCTTCTTTCCAAACGAACAACCAGTAATAATTAATTGTTATATGTATAGGAAAATACTATACTCATTAATTTGGAACCTACAAGATAAAAATGTTCTATCTACTAAATTTGTCGTATCAGGGAGTTTGATTAATGATGTAAAATTTGGAAGTCTATGTAGTAGAACTCATGTTGTATCATTGACTGTTGTTGTTATAGCGGAGACCCAACAATGTTCGAGGCATACTGGGAAAAGATGAGTGAGAGGAGCGCAGTGACGCTGACCGGAAGCCAGTCACTAAGCTACTTCTCCGACACCAAGAACCTGTGTTGGTACATGGAGCCCAAACTGGAACAAGAGATCAGGAGGCTCCACGCCATTGTTGGCAATGTGGCAATTGAGGAAGACGACCATTATTACGTCGTGGTGGGAACCGGGTCGAGCCAGCTTATTCAGGCGGCGTTTTACGCGCTTACCCAGCCGTCGGACGCCGGCGATCGTCCCACCACTGTCGTCTGTGCCGCTCCGTACTATTCCGCATATCCTGAGGTTACCGACTTGGTGAGATCGAGGTGCTTCAAATGGGGCGGAGATGCCCGGAGTTTTGGGAGAGATGATGAGCCATTTATCGAGCTGGTAACCACTCCGAACAACCCCGATGGGACTATTAGAGAACCGGTGGTTAATAGACCTCAAGGAAAGGTTGTGTATGATCTGGCTTATTACTGGCCACATTTCACCCCAATCACCTCTCCGGCTAACCACGACCTTATGCTCTTCACCTTCTCAAAGTGCACTGGCCACGCCGGATCAAGAATCGGGTAAACCTAGCTTATTTTAGAATTTATTATAGTTTATTTTAGAGGAAAATTTATCAAATACAGTCATGAACTTTATTTAAAAAGTTAATTGAACTCTTAAACTTTCAAATGTTACAATTAAATCCATAAACATATTATTTTGGAGCATTAAGGCTCATAAACTAGTTGGTGACCTATAATTGCAAAACAATAGCAAGTTTCCGACATCAAATACTGGCGACCGAGAACGGTCGCCGATCATATTTGGGGAAGGAGACCAAATCTCCAAATGTGATCGGCGACCAATTATAGGTCACCAACCGGTTTTTGGGCTCCAATGCTCCAAAATAACATGTTTATGGGTTCAATTGCATCTTTTGAAAGTTTAAGCGTTTAATTGACTTTTTGGATAAAGTTTGAGGGTCTATTTGGCTCATTTTTATTTATTTTAAGTTACAAATAAGTTAAAAGTAATGTTATAAACCCCTCCTGTATTTCTCCTAATAACTTTCCCTCGCTCTTGATATGACATCATCATCTGATAGGTAGTTAAATTTAATTTTTAATTAGTATTGAGTCAGTCAATTCATTGGCACTCAATGAATGAAAGTCATGATATGGAAGAAAGTTTGGAGGGAAAAATCACGATGGGAAACTAGTTTTTTTAAGGTATAAATTCTGTTAGGTAATAGCTTATTTTTATACTAGTAGCTATCCACTTTTATGCTTTCAGCTTTAAGTTAATTATACCAAACAGAGCCATAATTGATCTGAATTCTATCTGATTTGCATGCAACTGCTACTGTGTATGTAGTTGGGCACTTGTGAGGGATAAAGAAGTGGCAAAGAAGATGGTAAAATTTATGGAGGTTAGCACGATTGGAGTGTCAAAGGATTCTCAACTCAGAGCCACTAAGATCCTGGAAACGGTTTCTGACAGTTGCTCAACTACCGCCGACATTGAGAACTTCTTTGTGTTTAGCAGGAATATCTTGAAGGAAAGATGGAACAGGCTGAGAGAGCTTGTTAAGGCTGCTGATCTCTTCACCCTCCTAAAATACCCTATGCAGTATTGCCGTTTTGCCAAAGGCATGACCGACAACATTCCGGGTAAGACATTGAAAGTATTTGGTAAATACTAAATAGTTGTTAGTTTATTGGGTTAGTGGATTTGATTAGTTGATAGCATTAGCTAATTGTAAAAAGATGTCTGGTAAATTAGCTGTTAACTGATAGAAAAAGCTGATCTGTTGTGAAATTAAAACAGCTTTTGCGTGGATTGCGACTAAGGGTGAGGAGGATTGTGCGGAGCTGTTGAAGAAACATAAGATTCTTGTTAGAAGTGGAACAAAGTTTGGTGTTGGCAAACAATTTGCGAGGATAAGTTTGGTGTCCAAGGATGAGGAGTTCAACTTCCTTTTACAAAGGCTATCAATCATCCAAGGGACAGATCTTAATCATGGATAAAGGTAATGACAAAAACATCTTTTCTTATCACCTATTTTATATATACTTTCTCAATCTTTTTCAGCTCAAAGAATCAATGTCTCAGGTTATGAAAACACATTTGTAATGGTAACAGATGTGTCATCACACTACCATTCTAAATATGTTTTTATAACCTGGGACATTGATTCTTTGAACCGAAAAAGATTGAGAAAGTATATATGCACATGAAGTGTTTTTTTTTTCTTTGGTATAGAACTCTAACAACATTAGATGATTTGATGTGGCATATGCAGGAATGGAATAATAGGAATGCTGCTCACATATATAGAAATTCAAATAGTTCAGTGTGAAGGTGGCTCTGGCGGCTTGAAGTTTCTTTTAATATTTTGGTTTTGTGCTTTTGGTATATGGATTTAATAGTTTGGTTTTCCCATTCTATTTAGACTCTTAAAAAGTCGGAACATCTTTTATGCGAAGGCAATCTTAGCTTGTATTATGATTATTAAAATATTTAGTAAACTTTGTTGGTTTTTATTTATTTATATTTGTCGCAGTTAAATTGAGTAAAAAGTTTTAGTGCATGGGGCCGTGGGGGTAAATCTCAGAAGGGCTAGTGTGAGAGGGATATAAACTGCGCAAATTATGCATTGGAAAACACGGGTCCAAACGGTGCCGTTTTTACATTATAAAAAAAAAAAAATCGCGAATGTGGTGTTGGCGCGCGTTTGGTCAGATTATGAATTTTCTGTTATGAGATTATGAATGTACTGTAAATTCATAATCTCATAACAGAAAATTCATAATCGCATAAAAGAAAAACATTTATTAAATTATGAATTTTCTGTTATGAGATTATGAATTTACGTAAATTCATAATCTCATAACAGAAAATTCATAATCCTATAACAGAAAATTCATAATCCTATAACAGAAAATTCATAATCTCAAAACAGAAAATTCATAATCTCATAACAGAAAATTCATAATTTCATAACAGAAAATTCATAATCTCATAACAGAAAATTCATAATTTCATAACAGAAAATTCATAATTTATGAATGTTGAAGAAGCTTGCACTACAGAGGAGCAGTCATGGTTTCGGACGGGAATGTGTAAGCACAGTTCCAAAGTGAATGTGCAGGCAGCAGTCATGGTTTCGGACCGGAATGTGTAGGCACGGGTCCAAAGTGAATGTGCAGGCAAAGATTCATAATTTATGAATGTCCGAAATCATTGCTCACCTCAAATTAAAGTGAAACCGCGAAATGTAAAAATGAAGAAGAAAAGTCACGCGATTAATTAAGAAAAAAAATAATAATAACAGTACACTAACACTGTTGAGACAGTGTTCACCATGGATGGTGAACACAGTTCCATGACATTACGATTGTCTGCCCTTGGATCCTCCTTCCGATGATTAAAAAAAATAGGCTTGTCAAAGCTTTCCAAAATAATTAAATAATTAGAATTTGTACTTAACTAATTAAGTTAAGTTTTTATGTTGACTTCTTATTCTTAATTCAATAGTTAAGATTAAAAGATTGTGTAACAGAAAATATGTGATGATATCTCACCTATATCATTTGAGTCAAAGTTTTATGAGAATAGATGGTGATAACTAACTGTTACTATTAATTGTTTTGGGCTTTTGGCCAGACGTCACATTTTAAATATGTGTCTTTCAACTTTGTTTTTTAATTTGTTTAAAAAAAAAACTTTTTTTTTAATTAAAAATATATGCATTCATTTCACCTGTATAATTTGTGACAAAACAAATGTATAACTTTATGCTTTGGGAACATGCAAACATTACAAGCAGCATTATAGCAGTTTGTGATTATTTAATTGAAACTTTTAAATACATTTTTTTTTTTGGTAGGGGAAACTTTTAAATACATTATAATGTATATATTTGCTTTAAAAAAATGTTAAATTTTTATATCTATAAGGCATAAGTCAACCAGTGACATAACTTTTAGATGATTAAATTATACAAATGACTAACATATAAAATAATAATATATAAATAATTGAGTGTATTCGCTATAAATAATAGTATACTTCATATTTAAAATAGTGCACTCAAGTTCGTTAGATTAATGTATTATATGATAACAAACTTGAGTGCATGGTTAGTTATCACCAAATGACAAATGAGTTCTCAAGTTGTATTCAATGCATATCTAAACTTTAGTGTTCCAGTTTGGGCAGCATACTAGGACAGCAAATGCAACCGAAGCGGAACTTTGGGCAGCATACTTGCGTTTGAAATGGGCCTGGGAACAAGGAAGAAAAGAAGTTTACATGTTCTGCGACTCTAAACGGGTTGTGGATTGGCTCACTGGTGATGAAAAACCACTAGGACAATGTGGGGTCCTAGTGAGTTGGTGCAAAGAATGGATACGCAAGGATTGGATGATTGAGGTGAACCACACACCCCGAGAGGAAAATAGATGCGCCGACGGACTCGCAAAGGAAGCCATGCGAAGATTTGCGACTGGGTTGAATTTCTGTCACCCCCATGCGACATCAAAGATATCCTGAGACAGGACCGCAAGAGGCATGTCCGATCGCAAGTTTGATCAGGGCTCCCCCCCCCCCCACCCCTCATATCCCCCCCCCCCCCCAAAAAAAAAAAAAAAACTTTAGTGTTCCAATTTGCATAATAAAATTAGTACTAATAATAATTACGAAAATGCCACCGTATTTTTTTAAATATGATTTGGTCCGTCTAATTTTTCCAGATGTAAAGCTGAGATTGGTTTTCTGTGTGTGTGTGTGTGTGTGTGTGTGTGTGTGTGTGTGTGTGTTAAGGATCATATGAGAACACTTGCTTATGTGAGAACGTGAGAACAAATCATGTGCATCTATCTAATATTTTTTAATGGTCTATATTCGATTAAGTGTGTGCGAACGCGAATTAAATGTGTACAAACTCGATTAAGTGTGTTTGCACACATTTAATTCGCGTTCGCACACACTTAATCTAATCTAGATCATTAAAAAATATTAGATGAATGCACACAATTTGTTCTCACGTTCTCACCTAAGCAACTGTTCTATAGAACCCTACTCTATATATATATATATATATATATATATATATATATATATATATATATATATATACTTGTTCAAATGCGGTCGGTGCGGATTCACCATCAAGTATGCATAAATGCATCCAACAGTGTTTGAAAAAGCACTACAAAACGCATCAAACATTAAAAAAAAAAAAAAAAATGCACCACACCAAATGGTGCAATTTATGCATACCTATTGGTTAGTGACCGCATTGTCCGCACGAGAACTTGACCATGTGTGTGTATGTGTGTATGTGTGTGTTGGATCAAATAAGAACACACTCCTAGGAGAGAACTAAATATAAATCCCAGCCTTACATCCGGAAAAATTAGACCTTTCAGATCAAATTTCTTGTTAAAAATGTTGTGGGAATTTTGTATTTACTTTATATTGTGCACTTCTTAGGATTTTTCAAAAATACACACATTATGCTGATAAAAAGTGCATAGTAAAGTATTAAAAAGTGCATGTTTAGTATTAAACATTACACTTTAAAAAGTGCAAACTTCTAACACTATATTGTGTATTTCTAATGATTTTTCAAAAATGCACATTATGTTGTTAAAAAATGTACAGTAAGGTATTAAAAAGTGCATGATTAGTATTAAAATTTGCATTCTGAAAACAAGTATTAAAATAGCACTTTGCAAAATATTGCAAAAGTGCAATGCACTTAGAGTTTGAATTTAGATTTTATAACTGAGCTTTTTGGTTTTATTTGATTTAGAGGTTCATTTTATTATTTCTTAGGATTTAGCATTTACAATTTAGGTTTAAAATTTAATTTTTTTTGTTGATATCTTAAAAAGTTATTCAGAAATACACATTATGTTGTTCAAAAGTGCACAATATAATGTTAAAAGTTGCACGATAAAATTAACAATAATTACAATAATGTTAAGACATTTTTTTTAAAAAAATTATCCATAATTACAAAAATATCACAATTTTTTTTTTTAATTTGATCTGATCCATCCAACTTCCACAGACACACAAGATAATTGTACACAATTAGAGAGAGTGGATAATGGCCACATATTAAAATAAATATTTATAGCACTTCGTCTTGGCCATTATCTCACCATCAAGCCTCATGCCTCATTAAAAATCTTGCTAGGGAAACTAGTTGAGGAAAATAGTACATGATGTATTTCAATAAATGTGTTATACAGAATTGCCCCATTAAAAACCTTAGGACAAGAAAACCGTACCCAGTGGTAAAAAACTTAACTAAGGAAAAAAGAGTATCACCATAAGCCTTCCGAGCTAATCTTCTGGATAACCAATCATAAACCTTCAGTGTATAATCTTCATGATTTTGGGGTTCGTCTATTTAAGTATCTATATGCAACTTTTCTCCTTTTGACATTATTATATCATACTCATGCATCATTAAAAAAATTCAATGAGAAAAAGAGTACATGATATGTATGCACTCATGTGTTGCACTAACTGACTCATTAAAAAAAAATCAATTAAGAAAATTAGATCAAAAATCAATCAAAAAAAAAAAGTACAGTTGTTGGCCCTTTTAAGTCCAACTTTCATGATTGGTTTAAGTGAATGACACTCCCCCTAAAGATAACAATCTTCAAAGTCTACATGTTATAATATAAAAACATTACTAAGTGGCTTGTGGTCCACTAGTATCGGATTGCTCCCCTATGTGGGAGGTTTAGGTTTTGAGTTTTAGTGTAGGGATATATATATATATATATATATATATATATATATATATATATATATATATATATATATATGAAAAAGAATATTGTACAATCACATATTATTTATCATTTGTGCAACACGAGCTTTATTGTCCACGTATAGGACAGTTGGGGTAAAATAAAACATAACTAGTTTGGACTTGACATCATGATGATCAAATAAAATAACCATTACCCAAGTAGCCCATGAAAACCATATATTGATTTCTTGCATAAAACCCAAAATCTTTTGTAACTCGAAGATACCTGAGGACGCGTGAAACACTATTCCAATATTTCATTGTAGGAGAAGCACTAAATGTTGCTAGCAATTTTATCACAAATACAATATCAGGTTTGATGCGTTTATGGAACTTCTGATCCTAAATTGGTGTTCCAACAACTTAACAATGAAATAATGAACTTTTGGTCCCAAAATATTATCTTTATTCTCTTCGAGTCTAAATGGTTTTTTATCTACTTCAAGAGATTGGATAACCGTTAGTGTGACAAGTAAATGATATTTATCCATATAAAACATCTTCGAAACATTTTTCAAGTATGCTAACTAGTGTATAAAAATCTTTCAAAGAAAATGACAATACTTGGACATTGCTGTAAATCATTAAATCACAACGTCATTTCGTATGAATCATGTGATATTGTATATTGAAAACAATATAGAGAAAGAGAGAAGGAGAAGAAGAGCGAAATTGAATCTAGAACACCAACCAACCATTTTCATTAATAATCGTTAACCGTTTATGTGTGTATACACGGGATAACTATACACAAACAGAAAGATTGGAATAATAGTCTTATATTAAAATAGAATATTTATAATACTAGAGACTTTACATAGTATTCCGTAGCCAAACATATTGTGCTCGGATGATATCTCTGTGACTGTTCTTGAGGAAAGGTCACATGATCGAACTTAGATGGTGGGATATTAATGACTCTTTGAGCTGCAGCAGTTAAAGAGAGTATTTAATTTTGATTTGATTTACCAGGACTATGTGGTCCAATGGTACCCGGGTTGGACTTCCATTTGGAAGATTATGAGTTTGAGCCTCAGTGGAGGCGTTATTGGTTCTTTGTGTTTCAGTAGGTTGAGAAAGTATATGAACAGATACTACAATGTAATAGAGCCAGTAACTTTCAAAAAAAAAAAAAAAATTGGGATTTGACTTTGTCCATTACGAATTCAAAAGTATCATCTCCACCCCCCCCCCCCTTCTTTACGCCGACGATGGGCCCAATATAATTATACGAAGTAAATCATATTGCCATTTGCCACCCCTTAGCGATAATGACGACGGAACCAATGAAACGAATCCTTCTGTCATTCATCAATAAGATTGTGACCCACACTGGAATGCACCAACTCTACTCCATATATAATTGGAAATTGGAATAGATCTTTTTTTTTTTTTTTTACATATTTATAACCGTAGAACTAATTTGAATTCCAATTCAAATCACCTTCAAAATTCAGTTCTTATTAAAATTCAAAAAACCCTTTATCGTGGCATAATTCTACCATAATAAAAAGGAAAAAGTGATTAAAAAGTCAAAATAATCGAAACTTAATGAATGAATTCTACAATTACCTTATAACTTAAAAAAATAAAAAGTGTAACTTTCTTTTTTTTTATATAAATCAAAGCGTTTTGTGCTACGTAAAATCATATTTATTGACATTTTTATCTTTCAAAAGTAATATGTAATAGTTATGATAATAACTTGTAATGATTTATGTTTAATATTATATATTACAGAGTTGTAGCAATAGGCAAAAGTAAAAAAATGAATTCTATCATACATCATTTATCTTAGTTTAAAAAAATTTAGTCTTGCATTCAGAAATATATATATATATATATATATATATATATATATATATATATATATATATATATATCTAAAAACATATTAAGTCTCAATTAAGGTTATATCCTTAATTTATGTCCATATTTTTGTATGCAAATAAGTGTGTACATTTTACTTTAAATGTTATACATTTCAATGTTATTAGACAAAACTACCCTTACACCGTTATAACACCGTTAGTTTTTAATTCTAACATTGATAACACATCATTCTTACCATACACATATACCTATCATATCTTTTTCCTATTTTTTAATTATCATTTTATTAAAATCATTATATATTATTATAATAATTAATTATATTTTAATTAAATTTCTATGAATGATAAATTATATATGTGAGTGTACAAAATATATATATTATTTGTGTATATATAATTCAAATTATAATTTTTAATTATTTGTATTTATCAATATTTTAATATTGGGCATGAATTTTCGCGTATCGCGCGTACAAAATGCTAGTATATATATATATATATATATATATATATATATATATATATATATATATATATATATATTCATATCCAACATGTTGGAATATACTTTATAGGGAAAATGACACTTTTTCCCCCTGAGTTATATACCTATAGCATTTTTGCCCCCTAAATTATTGAAGTGGCTGTTTTCCCCCCTGAAATGTTAAATGGACATATTTACCCTTCAACTAAATATTTAATTTATTTTTTTTCTCCAACAAATTATGACCATAATTTGGTTCAAACCAAACAAACACTATAGCAACCAAACCGAAATATTCCAATTACAATTTAGAATCGAAATCCGATATTTAGAGTTTATTAAAATCGTGAACCAGAACGGACGGTTCATGTTCCGAACTGAAAAAATAAAAAATATATAATGTTGAATTTATACTATTTTAAAATAAAAAATAAAATTTTAAAATAAAGACGGTTCAAAATCGCGAATCGGATCCAGAACCGCCAGTTCACGGTTCAAGATTCAATTTTTTTGATACATAATTTTAATAAATTGACATTTAAATATTGGATTCTAGATCTGAATTATAACCGAAAACTATTAATTCGATTGCTATAGTATCCGGTTCAATTCAAACCGAACCGTGGTCATCCCTACGTATACGCAATAATTTGTTGGAGAAGTAAAATAAATAAAATATTTACGTTAAGGGTATAAATGTCAATTAAATATATCATGGGGGAAAAAAACACCACTTTTAGAATAACTGAGGGGGCTAATGTGCTTACCTAAATAATTGAGGGGGAAAAAGTGCTATAAGTATATAACTCAGGGGTAAAAAGTGCCATTTTCCCTACTTTATATTGTTTTTAAGATTCTTTGTAAGAATTAATTTCACTTTTGGTCCCACGACTTTTGATGTTTTATCATTTTTGGTGCACAACTTTAAAATTTTTTAATTTTGGTGCCTAACTTTGTTATTTTTATCAATTTTGGTCCTTTCGGTCAAATTAACAGCGAAATGTTGCTGGATTTTATATTTTTAGGGGTAAAATTGTCATCCCAAGGAAACATCTTCAATATCTAAACAAAATCACTGTAAAATCATATCTATAGGGGTTTGATCGATGAGAATAATGGGGAAGACGGACAGAAACCAGACAGATCTATGGGATTTATAGTTTCGACCATTGGCAAACTCTTCTTTTCCTCTTAATATGATTTTTCTTTTGTTTAAATATTGAAGATCTTTCCATGGTATGACGATTTTGCCCCTAAAATATAAAATCCATAAATATTTTACCGTCAATTTGGCTGGAAGGACCAAAACTGATAAAAATAACAAAATTAGGCACTGATATTGAAAAAATTTAAAGTTGTGCACCAAAAGTGATAAGAACTCAAAAGTCGTGCACCAAAAGTGATAAGAACTCAAATATACTATTATAACTGCAATTATGGATAATTTTTTTTTTCCATTAGAAGTCATTAATACAAAAGGAAAAAAATATTATATTAAATTGGTAACCATTCTTTTTTTGAATGCTACTAGCTCAATTACAATGTTGTATCCCGGGTACCATTAGACCACATAGTCCTGGTAATTGGTAACCATTCTAGTTATTAACATAAAAGGAAAAAAGAAATACGGCATTAAATTGATAACCGTTCTTTAACTTTTGTAACCGATATTAAGAGAATTAAGTAATTAAATAATCTATAAAAAAATAAAGGAGTAAATTTAGAAAATAAATGTAAGAGATACTATAAATAAAACACAAAGTATAACCTTTCAATGTCATCTACACTATCAACATATGTTTTTTACTTCGTTAAAACTTAACCAGATTGACTTTTATTATATTTGCGAGAGTTAGATATATATTATTTATTTATTTATTTTTTTTTCTTATATTATCTACCAATTTGTTATCATTTTTAAATATAAATTTTTTTATTTTTTGAAAAAACTTTTAATATTGGGAAAATGACACTTTTTACCCCTAAGTTATATACTTATAGCACTTTTCCCCCCTCAATTATTTAGGTAAGCACATTAGCCCCCTTAATTATTCTAAAAGTGGTGTTTTTTTCTCCCTAATATATTAAATTGACATTTATACCCTTAAAGTAAATATTTTATTTATTTTATTACTCTAACAAATTATTGCGTATACGTAGGGATGACCACGGTTCGGTTTGAATTGAACCGGATACTAAAGCAATCGAATTAATAGTTTACGGTTATAATTCAGATCTAGAACCCAATATTTAAATGTCAATTTATTAAAATTATGTATCAAGAAAATTAAATCTTGAACCGTGAACCGACGGTTCCGGATCTGATTCGCGATTTTGAACCGTCTTTATTTTAAAATTTTATTTTTTATTTTAAAATAGTCTAAATTCAACAATAAATGTATTTTATTTTTTCAGTTCGGAACATGACGTCCATTCCGGTTCACGATTTTAATAAACTCTAAATATCGAATTTCGATTCTAAATTGTAATTGGAATATTTCAGTTTGGTTGCTATAGTGTTTGTTTAGTTTGAACCAAATTATGGTCATAATTTGTTGGAAAAAAAAATAAATTAAATATTTAGTTTAAGGGTAAATATGTCCATTTAACATTTCATGAGGAAAAACAGCCACTTCAATAATTTAGGGGGAAAAAATGCTATAGGTAGAAAAAGTGTCATTTTCCCTTTAATATTTATAACTTTTTTCTAATTGGAGAGGTAATGGCGAAATGTTGATAACGTCCTTTTTGTACAGTAAACAGGGAGGGAGTATATACTGATTGATTGATCGAGTCGTGAACGTGCGTGATAAACGGTACTGATCGCTGCAGATTCAGATCGAGCGGGAGAGAAATGGCGAGGAAAGCAGTGTTGATCGGAATCAACTATCCTGGCACCAAAGCCGAGCTCAAAGGCTGCGTCAATGACGTCCGGCGAATGCACCGCTGCCTCGTCGACCGTTACGGCTTCTCCGAGGACGACATCACCGTCCTCATCGACACCGACGCTTCCTACACCCAGCCTACGGGCCGCAACATCCGCAGCGCTCTCTCCGATCTCGTCAAATCCGCCGGCTCCGGCGACTACCTTTTTGTCCACTATAGCGGCCACGGTACCCGCCTTCCGGCCGAGACCGGCGAGGAAGACGACACCGGCTTCGATGAGTGCATCGTCCCTTCTGATTTCAATCTTATCACCGGTAAGATACTAAGATTACTTGTTTCCAAGCATCAATTAGTGTGATTGTTAGTTTTGTGAACTAATCTAAAACTGTCTGATTAGAAATGAAATTTTGCAGCTTCCTGCAATTGTTAGCGCTGCTTAAATTGGTTTGATCTCTGTTGAGAATTGTACTGTGAACTCGAGTTGATATTTTAATTGTTTGTTTTTTTTTCTACTGCATTTGAGTGATTGCTCTGGATGCTCATAAGATAAAGTTTTACTGAGTCTGGAATATAATAAATATTCAATATGGCAATACTCCTCGCATTTGAATATTTGATCTAGATGATCATCATGTCTGAACTGTATTGATCTGGGTTAATGGTTCTACCAATTGGTTATCTGGCGCTTTTTGGCTTGGAAAAGGTGTTTTTGGATCCTGATTTTACATTTCTATTGCTAAACATTAGACTTGTTGCTATTTTTATCTGTGCGTCAACCCCTTCTTTATTCAGATGATGATTTTAGAGAGCTGGTGGACTCCTTGCCGCAAGGTTGCCGACTAACAATAGTATCTGATTCATGCCATAGTGGTGGGCTTATTGATAAAGCCAAGGAGCAGATTGGAGAGAGTACCCATGACAATGCTGATGCTGATGATGCTGATGAGGATGGTGGTGGATCATCTCGATTTGGATTCAGGAAATTCTTGCGTGGGAAAGCTGAGTCTCGTGGCATTCACCTCCCAGGATTTCATCACCATCATGAACACGATAGTGAGACTGAGAGAGAAATAGTGATTGAATCAGAATATGGGGATCAAACCCATGTCAAGAGCAGATCCTTGCCTTTATCCACCCTTATTGACATTCTTAAGCAACAGACTGGTAAGGATGATATTGATGTTGGGAATGTTAGGCCAACTCTTTTTGATGTCTTTGGAGAAGATGCAAGTCCTAAGGTGAAGAAATTCATGAATGTCATTTTTAATAAACTTCAGAGTGGCGAAGGTACTGGAGGGGGTGGTGGCTTTTTGGGGATGGTTGGGGGCTTGGCTCTGGAAATTCTAAAGACTAAGCTTGAGCAAAACGATGAGAATTATGTGAAACCTGCTCTGGAAACACCTGTAGGAAGCAAGCAAGACGCTTATGCTGGACCAAGCCAAAAGGATTTCCCAGACAATGGCATTCTCATCAGTGGCTGCCAAACCGACCAAACATCAGCTGATGCTACTCCTAACAACAATCCCCAGGAATCATATGGCGCCCTCAGCAATGCGATTCAGACCATACTCAAAGACTCAGATGGGCCAGTCACTTACCAAGACCTTGTTCACAAGGCTAGGGAGATGTTGGAAAAGCAAGGGTTCTCACAGCGCCCTGGTCTTTACTGCTCTGACTCTCATGTTGGTTCTTCTTTTGTGTGCTGATAGTATATTATAATATCACCAACTTCATGAGCATATATTATGATGATTATGACTGAAAAACAGTACCATATCTGTATTCTTCTTGCTTTGTGTTTGGTTTTTTTAGTTGGGCTTAAGAGTTTCTGTCCAGTGGATTAAATAAAGCTTTGACCAAAATATGTATTGGTTTATGTCTACTCTTTGTGTAATTGGTACTAAAAGGATTGTGTTTGATTAAGGTTATTTTTTACTAGTAAAACCTGTGTGATAGATACACATTAGAGTGGAGAAATCAGCTTTATCAATTGGTAATTGGGTATTGATAAAGGCTTCTCAATCATATGTTAGCATTGGAAATATTACTCTAACCATGCCTGTTTGGTAGGAAGGAATATAGAATTATTGGGATTGAAAAGGGAAGAAGTGGTATAAAGACTAAATTGTCCTTGTGTAATAATAATGCTAATAATAATCAAGGATAAAAAAATCATTTTTCTCCTTTTTCCCTTTTCTTTTCCCATTGAATTGCAATTCTTATGGGGGAGAGTATGAATTGCAATTCAACAAAATGAAGAATTGCAATTCGGTGGAATTGCAATTCTCTCAAACCAAACACTATAATTCGGGTGGCCAACGAATTAGGCTGTAATTGAATTGTAACTACATACAACCAAACAACCCATTAGTTTATTGGATGAAAAAAAAAGGAACCCGAGTTGGACTTCCATTTGGAAGATTGTGAGTTCGAACCTTTGAGAAGATGAGAATATAATTGTGTTGTATTCAATAATGATGTCTGAGAGTACAGGGAGCGAATATATAGAGATGCTAGATATAATCGAGTCCTAATACTCCCCCTCAAGTACAAGGTTGGTCAGCCAAAACATTGAGCTTGCAACGGAGTAAATTAAAACGTACAGACGAAAGAGACTTAGTAAAAATATCCGCTATCTGATCTTTGGTAGAAATAAAATTGACTTGTAATTCCTTCTTCGCGACTTTATCACGAACAAAGTGGTAGTCGATCTCAATGTGCTTGGTGCGAGCATGAAACACCGGATTAGCACACAGATAAGTAGCTCCCAGATTGTCACACCAGAGTTTGGGCACAGAAGGTGGCGCAAACCCGATTTCCTTCATCAGAGAGACGAGCCAAGTAACCTCTGCAGAG
Source organism: Ipomoea nil (assembly GCF_001879475.1). NCBI lineage: Eukaryota > Viridiplantae > Streptophyta > Magnoliopsida > Solanales > Convolvulaceae > Ipomoea > Ipomoea nil. The sequence continues at coordinate 711,708 of NW_017618004.1, read as the reverse complement.
ACATCAGCCAGTCCTTTGTATTCAGCCTCAATTGATGAACGAGCCACAGTACGTTGTTTTCGACAAACCCATGAGACAAGATTGGTCCCCAAAAATACAGCAAAACCACTAGTAGATTTGCGATCATCAGGGTTGCCAGCCCAATCCGAATCAGAATATGCATGAATATCTAGAGAAGGAGAAGACGTAATCTTAAGACCAAGATGTAGTGTCCCATTTACATACCGTAACACCCTCTTGAGAGCCGCCCAATCCGCAGTAGAGGGAGAGTGCATGTGTTGACACAAACGACCATTTACATACCGTAACACCCTCTTGAGAGCCGCCCAATCCGCAGTAGAGGGAGAGTGCATGTGTTGACACAAACGATTGACTGCATAGGAAAGATCAGGCCGAGTTACCATAAGATATTGCAGAGCACCTGTAAAGCTGCGATACTGAGTGGGATCAGCGTATGGTACCACGGCATCAGTCTCGGCCTTCGTGGTTGAAACCGGAGTAGCCACGGGCTTGCAATCAACCATACCTGCTCGTTTTAGAATATCCTTCATGTACCGTTGTTGAGACAGAAGCATGCCATCAGACAATGGAATGGTCTCAATACCCAGAAAGAACGAGGGCACACCCATATCACGAACTTTAAACTCAAGAGCCAACTTGTCAATAAGAGCAGTCACATGAGCCGGATCAGATCTCATAACCAAAATATCATCCACATAAACCAGAAAATATAAACGAGTATTGCTATGTGAATATATAAATAGAGAGACATCCGTCTTGGAAGGTGAGAAACCAGCAGAAACCAGAAAATCATGCAAACGAGTGAACCAAGCACGGGAAGCTTGCTTAAGCCCATATAAAGAACGTTGAAGGAGACAAACGTGCCCAGGCATCGTTTTGTCTTCATAACTAGGGGGCTGGCGCATATAAACCGTCTCAGCGAGATTGCCATTTAGAAAAGCATTGTGTATGTCCAACTGTCGAATAGTCCATCCACGAGAAATAGCTAAGGATAAAAGAAGACGTACCGTAGTCGGTTTAACAACGGGACTAAAGGTCTTAAAGAAATCCTCGCCGGCAATTTGATTGAATCCCTTGGCAACTAACCGAGCCTTGTAACGCTCAATCGAACCATCAGCCTTTCTCTTGGTTCTAAACACCCACTTACATCCAATTACATTCATACCTGATTTAAAGGGAACAAGCCTCCATCTATTGTTGTGCACCAAGGCATTAAATTCCAAATCCATTGCATCCCGCCATTCAGGAAATTTAACCGCTTGAGTAAAACATGTAGGTTCAGGAGTAACAGCAGCAGCAGATAAAGCAACATGATCATGTGGTCCCGAACTTCTCGTATTCATTCCATGAGAGCGAACGGGTGAGGGCGCGTGACGAGACCGACCACGAGGCCGGCCTCTTGGCCGAGGAGCCGGCTGGTCAGTGACTGTCTGCTCGGACTCGGTCACGGGCTCGGCAGTAGCAAGCTGCTGGAGGTGGTGGTCAGAAGAGGCTATGAGCGCGGCAGGAGGGTCACGAGTCGTGACAATAGTCGGATCACCACCAGAAACAATTGGTGCAACACCCCACGGCTCCGAGCGTGGTTTTGGAACCTGCGAATCCACAGAAACAACAAAAGGAAAGACAACCTCATCGAATCGCACATGGCGACAGATAAAAACCTTGTTAGTGTTAGTGTCTAAACAACGATAGCCATGAAAAGATGGAGGATATCCTAGAAAGACACAAGGGGATGACCGAAACTGTAGTTTGTTGCGATTATAGGGACGCAAATTTGGAAAGCATAAACACCCAAAAACACGCAGATATGAATAAGATGGAGGAGACCGATGCAAAAGATAATGAGGAGATTTATCAGATAAGACAGAAGTGGGCATTTTATTGATTAGATAAACCGCAGTTTCAAAAGCATAATCCCATAAACGAGACGGAACAGAGGATTGAGTTATTAATGCTAGTCCCGTTTCAACAACATGCCTATGCCAACGTTCTACCCGGCCATTTTTTTCATAAGTATACGCACATGATTGCCTGTGACGAATACCTAAGGACGCAAGAGTGGAACCATGCTTTTTATATTCTTCCCCTAAATTAGATTGAAAAGAAATAATCTTGCGAGAAAAGAAACGTTCAACTAGTGACCGAAACTTATCAAATATAACATACAAATCAGATTTAGCACGCATGGGATAATACCACATATAACGAGTGTAATCATCCACAAACAACACAAAATATTTAAAGCCATACGCAGAAAGTAATGGCGCAGGGCCCCAAATATCTGAATAAATTAATTCCAAATAATGCTACTAGTGGTTTCGACACGAGACAAAGGAAAACGAGAAGATTTTCTCAATTGACAAGAGGAACAGACATTGGGAAGATCACTAGAATTAAATGTACCAACAGACGAAGACGCTAAAATTTTACGTAAGACTCGAGAATGAGGATGCCCCAACCGCATGTGCCAAACGTAAGAGGACCGTGCAGCAACAAATGCAGCAGGGGAAGCAGAAGACGCAGGCCGTGTGTAGAGACCCCCAGACGCATGTCCCTTAAAAAGAACCTTCTTGGTCAAAATGTCTTTCACATAGAAACAAAGAGGGTGGAACTCAAAGAAAACATTATTGTCCTTTGCAAAACGCTGGACAGATAATAGAGAAGAAGAGAGACCATGGACATGCAAAACATCATGTAACTTAAAAGACATAGAATCAGTGTGGCTAACGAAGCAGAACCAACATTAACAATAGGCAAACTTGTACCATTGCCGACTCGCAGAGTCTCCGGGCCATCATAACTTGTCGCAGAAGTCATCAAAGAAGAATCAGGCGTTGCATGATTTGTAGCACCAGTGTCAGGGAACCACTGATGAGGACCGTTGGAATCACCATTATCACCAGAGACGGCCACATTAGCCTGAAAACCAGGAGCCCCTGAATAACGCCGAAAACAGTTTGGCTCCCGTGTGACCAAAATGGTCACAAATTTGACACGGATCATCATTGCGCCAAAAACAATTGGCTCCCGTGTGACCAAAACGGTCACAAATTTGACACGGATCATCATAACGCCAAACACAATTGGCTCCCGTGTGGCCGAAACCGTTACAAATTTGACACGGATCATCAACGTCACGTCATTGACCGGACCGCTTCTGATACGATGTATCTTGGTTTGATGCCATCGGCTACTGCTACAAAGTGAGGAACATGGATGTTGGAAAAGAAAACCCTGGCTAACTGATACCAGATGAGAATATAATTGTGTTGTATTCAATAATGATGTCTGAGAGTACAGGGAGCGAATATATAGAGATGCTAGATATAATCCTAGTCTAACACGAATAATATAGTCCTAGTCTAATATAGATAATATAGTCCTAGTCTAATATGGATAATAGAGTCCTAATAGAGAAAGTATATGAACAGATATTACATTGTAATAGAGTCAGTAGCATTCAAAAAAAAGTGTAAAAAGATAAAAAGAAATTAAAAGAGGGAGTGAGTATAGTGGCAAATTATTGTGTGGACCATGGTCTGGTTCACACAGTGTTGTATGGATCATAACAAAAAATACATTTTTAATATAAATATATTATTCGTGTACTGAATATATATTATACAAAATAATGTACTTTACTTAAATAATTTATTTTCCCTGAATACAATGTACATTTGTAATATACTAAAAGTATATTATTTGTGTACTGAATATACATTATTTAATAATATGATCTACCGAATAATGATTGGAGTATAGTATTACCGGTGAGCAAATCAATTTTTACACCATGGGCTAGGTCCACATTGCATTGTGGATCTTGGTCCAAAACAACATTCATATTTCATTTGTACTTAACATATTATGAAGATAAATTGAACGTACATAATATGTTAACGGTAGATAGATAATATATTAATTTTTGTATGTACATAATTTTTGAGTCGGAGTTAATAAATTATGTATTTGTAGTTAACATATTATGTTATTTCAGTTAATAGATCATGTGCCAATACATAAATTGAAGGTACATAATATGTTAACTACAAATACATAATTTTTGTAATTTTTGTAATTTAGAAAATGATCAAAGGCTGAAAGTCAATGAAAATGGGAGAAAACGCGGTAACATTTTTGTAATTTTTGTAATTATGATTGTGCATTTAGAAATACTTGACAGTGTATTTAGAAATGTTTGACTATGCATTTGGAAATGCTTTAAGTGCATAGAATTGTCTGCACGTCACCACAGAAAGTTACGAGTATTACGTGTTCTTCCAAGCTGACGAACTACAAAGTCAAGTCATCAAAGTTGTGGGAAAATGTCACCCTCTCCGCTCAGAGCATTGTGAAAGTTGTGAGAACTTATTGTGAAAATTTGTGTGTAGTTAAAGGGGGGGAAATTGTTGGGGAACTAAACCAAAGGAGACATGAAATTAAATGGCAAAAGCCCCCTCTTGGTTAGGTCAAGTTTAATGTTGATGCTGCCTTAAATCAAACGAGGATCGGAAACAGGATTTGGGTGCGTTCTTAGGGATTGTGAAGGTAAATTTATTGCTACAAAATGTATGTATAGAGGAGGGTCCTTTACTCCAAAAGAAGCTGAAATAATGGGAATTACAGAAGCTCTCACGAATTCCATGTTATCTCTAATCTTTCTGCTACTAGTTTGTTGATTTGATGATGTAAAAGAATTAGTAAAGAATTTTTCCTATGTCACATTCTTGTTTGTTTTTACAAACATTGTAGCTCATTTGTTAGTTAGAAAAGTTATGTCTATGCAAGATTATTGGAAGTGTTATTCTACGCTTTCAATTTGTATCTGTGTTTTAATTTTTTTTTAGTGTATCTAAAATTTTCACTGTTTAACATAGTGATTAATCCATCACTTAATTGTACGCACATCTATTGGATGGACCAGCTAGCCTGAAGATTTAATTTTAAATTGTGTTAAGTAATGAAGTTTTTCCTTTTAAAAAATGATAATAAGATCCACTTTTGAACATGAGAGATAATTTCAAGAATAAATGTAGCCTTTAGTCTTCACCATTTCAATTAATCAACTAATATCTTCAATACAATCAATAAATATACTCTCTATGGTAATTAAAAACTATTAAATACATATTTCAAACAATTCAAATTATAATAACTTCGTAAAAAGAATTACAATCTAACCCATAAAATTATTTTTAGTAAATTTTAACACATTGTCACATGAGCTTAATTTTCCATCAGAACTAAGCTTCCAAAATCCTTGTGTGAGGTATGCAGTTGACAACTCATATAAATCTTAATCTCCTTATCCCCTACCCATAGGACTCTGATGCTTCTGGAGAGATTCGAATACCCTTCAAAGCTAGGGAGCTCCTCAATTTCCATATATTCCAGATCATATAAGCAAAATACTTCTTCCAAAAGGTTGAATCCTCAACTCCAAGGGCCTCCCACATCCCGGCCCGACAGAATATATGAGAGGATGTAAATCATGCTGACTCAATGACTCAACATACATGGCCAAATGCCGGTGCGCACAAAAGATCTGCCCATTTTGTGCATATTCTCCACACTGTCGCCACCGAAGTTCGAACATTGATCTCTTCTCCAAAATACTGCCTACTGAATCATTGAGCTAAGCCCGGACAAATATTGTCCAGCGGATGCCCAACTGTATTGAATTCAGCAGCAATTTTCTCACACCCAATATTGAGTATTCTTGTTCTTACTTATGGGTATCAATAATTTGCATCCAGCAGGCTTGTGCAAACTCACAGTCGTAAAGAATGTCAAAACTAGCTTCTCTTTAGTGACCACAAATCAGGCAATAAGAATGCTCTCCAGAGATTCCACATCCCAAATAGCTCGAGCTTGCAACGAAGTCTGGAATGGAAATACTATGACTGGACAATATACAAAATGTTGAATGTTAGACTATGAGTGGAAAACGACATATTTTTAAGATCTGGAATCTAAAGGATATCAAGTTTTTCTGAACCTGAAAAAGAGATGCCTAGTTATTATCTATGCAAGGGATTAAAGAGCACTCATCATAATGCTATGATGAGCAGAAAAATATAAGAATCGATGCCTTTTGTAACGAAAAAGGTTGGAAAAGTTTTACTATGCATGAGACACAAAGTTTAACCATAGGCTAGCTAGTACAGAGTAGTAAACTGTCATCAAGAATTATTTCAAGTATAATTAAGGACTGCCAGCAAACTGGCTCAGTACCTATTTCCATAAACCAGTGATCCAAGATTCAATCTGGTGTTAGAAGTACCTCCTGAGATTCCATTCATAAGAACTGATCTTGTGATTTGAGAGTATGAATTGAGCACTGTTGCTGCACAACAAGGACATAATCCGAGATTCTTGCCACATAAGCACCAGCACCTACATATACCCAACAAATTTAGTCCACTACCAAGATCAATAGGAAGCAGTTTTTTTTCCAGCTGATAATACAGATAGATGAATTGCCATGCAAATGAAATCATTTCAGATCAACATCATGGCACAGCACATTTGAGAGTTACCTTTGAGTTGAAGCCAAGCATGAATATTCCCATACACAAGGATCAATCCTATCAACAGCCTGCAATCCCCTGCATGCAGAGCATTCCGTGGTTATTTAGCTCAGTTATGGTTCATCCTAGCCTTAGTGCCTTACAAACAGCAAGAGACAAGAAACAAACATAAAAGTAAGCACTACCTAAGAAGACCACACAAAATAAGAATTATGCAACTTCAAGACATGTCAATCTATATGGTTCAGTTCTCATGTCTGTGAAAGGATTTTCAGGTTCCTATATTTGGCATCTGAAAATTTCAAAGTAAATGATACGCTTTTATGTTAAAAAATAATTTGACTGCATTTGACCTACACATCTGTGCTAAACAAGTTCTAGGTCTAATTACATTATGAACCACTTACACAATGACAGATAAAACCCAATTTGGTTATATATTGCTGGCTATCAAAGAAAAGGAAATGTAACATAAAAGTGAAGAGAAAACAACTGTTGAATGAATACTAGATTATATAAATATATGTTAAGTGTTTGTAGAAATCACATTGTGGGTGATACTGCATCTTGTAGCAAGTTCAGTGATAGGGATAGCATCCAGACATAGAAAACTGCAAATATAGGAAGAGGAAAAAAAGAAGGCTGATTGCACTTTACGTGCAATGATGGATAGTTTCCAGACATAGAAAGCTGCAAATATAGGAAGAGGAATGAAATAAGGCAGATCACACTTGGAGACAATTTACTAATGATATGCTCACAACAAAGAATTTCTGCTCTCCAATTACACTTTCATACCCAAATCAAAGGCCAATTTTTTTATTGCCCATTGCTTCATCAATCCTTACTTAAATTGCACAGTTTCCTATAACACATGGACACATAAATAAATAAATACACACACACACACACACACACACACACACATATATATATATATATATATATAGAGAGAGAGAGAGAGAGAGCTTGTTTTTTGCCAAATATATATATATATATATATATATATATATGGGAGGCATTTTTTGTCTTATGCCACTTTTTTTTCCTTCTTTTCCTACCCAATTGATATGTGATCAATAAACCCCTACTTTTTCCATTTTTAGAAACAAGCATTCTAGTAAAAGGCATTTGATATATATATATATATATATATATATATATATATATATCTCACATACACATACAGAGATAGACTCTTATAGTAAATACAAAGCATAAATCTCTTTTAATCAACACATTCAAGTAATTTGCTAAATGAAAGCTTTTTCACAGATATTCTGTATGCAAATAGGAATAGTAAAACCAATACAAGAATAGACAATAAACTGGCACGCTTTCTCAAGAAACTAAGAGATTTTTTTTTTTTGGTGAGATGGAAACTAAGAGATATAGATTAAAGTGTATCCAGCAAAAATATTGTGCACAATGCCATATCCAGCAAGCATAGCATCTAAAACACTCTGGATGCCAAAATGTAACCTGCAATTAAGAATTATCCATGACTAATCTCAGTGTTACAACCAGAACATCCTAACAAATGCAAATATCATTTATCAGTAATAACAATTTAAAAATAAAATAAAACAAAAAAACAAAAACAAACAAACAAACACTCAAACTGCAAAACTGCACAATCTGTGAAGCTCTGATCTGTCTTTCAAAAGAAAGAAGAGGCATATGTGAAATTTATGTAAGGTAGCATCCAAATGGATGCAGCTAGGACATTGATGAACCCAGTGGATTTAGAAAAGTTAAGGTCTTTGAATATAAATTATTGCTTAGGATGAGAAAATTTGGGGCAAGTAAGAAGATTTAACCAACCTACAACTTGTTGTGTAGGGGGAAGTTACAAGTTGATAGAAGTTCCCATTGCTATATCCACATCCCTGCCAACTGCCATTTTGGTTTGCCTGCAAAGGTGGATATTCAATGCTCAAGCACTCCCAAAGAGCTCTGGCAATTTGTTCATCTTCATTTAATTGTGATTCACTATCTGCAAATACAAAAATACAAGATACTCATCAAGTGAACCACCAGAACCTAAGTCAATATTGCATACAACTATAACATTTAATTATAGTTTTCAGCAACTTCTGTGGTAAAAATAATCATGCAACAGCCAACAGATATCCATCTACAAAGCCACAGAATTTGCTGAGAAGTGAGAATAAAAAGCGTTTTTACCCATCCCAAAAAAAAAAACAAAAAACAAAAAACAAAAAAAAGTGAGAATCGAACAAGTGTTATGTGATTGAGGGCAATACCCTAGGGAAAAGCACAACTATGTGTCTATGTGGCAATGAATTTCTATTTATAGCATCATACCTGGCAGAATCTTAATACCATTTGTTTTTCTTCTTTGAAATTTTTTAGTAAAAATCATCAGGAAAAAAAAAAAAAAAAAAAAAAAAAAAGAAGTTAAATAGTCATTCCCGTACTCCATAGCAAACTGAGTAAATTCTATGGTGTAAATTCCAGCAAATTGTTTCAGTGAATTTGTTAGTCTTTACCGATTACAGGGCAATAGTTGCTGAACGGAATCCTCGGAAACTGTATAATGCAATAGTTTGAAGCAAACAGTGATGAATTTGTTTAGCCTATCTCACAAGTTCTGCTTCTTTTTCTTTTTCTTTTCATTTTTTGTACAAAGTTGTGTTTAAGGTCTATTCACAAGACATCACTCATAATATTGCAAATTAAGACATTATATAGCACGATAAATAGAAGCAATAGTAGGTGTATATATGCACATATAATCTTTACTTCTTAAAAATGAGAAGCTTGAATGGTGCATGCTGCCATGAGAAAATTTTCATGTCATAAAGTAGGAGCATTTACTGCATTTAGGATAAGAATGCTGAATAAGACAAGATTAACATATGTTTTTTTTTTTAAATACAAATGTTAACAAGTAGAAACTACCAGGAACTAGCTCTAATGCTAAAATTTCCACAACAAACAGGGCTTGGTTCATTTTTCTCACCGAGGTTGTACTCTTGTTTGGTTTGATCCAGCCCCTCCAATGACATGGTTTCAGGCCAAAATGAATATTTTCCTATGAGATTGACCTCATTGAACATGCTGTTGAGGAGTGACCAGTTAACCCTAGGTCACGCAGCATGGACCAATCCCTGTGAATCAAATATCCATGTCTGTTTAAGATGTGATCTATGTCATGAAATGACAAGGGTTTTGAGCTAGTAGACTTTGCTAAATTAAATAAAACGGAACAAATTATATTATAATGTTCTGTTGAATTGATACTAAAACATTTGAAATCAAGTTAAAGTACATTCTAAGAGTAAAAGAGATGAGAAAAGACGGTATTATATCCCAAGCCACGATATCTACACAAACAATAAATAGATGTGTCTTTGAGAAGATGACATAATTGTTAGTACAGGTTACTCAACTCTATTATGATGGTAGTTGTCTCTGTAATAACTAGGCTTGTTATTGGATTCTTTTTTAAAAGAAATATCAAATTACAATAATATTGAAGTAACAGAAGGTTTAGAGGGTTCATACCTGAAAAGCACATAACACAGCGAATGTATGATCTCTATAACTTAGTTACTTCAACCCAATAAAACAGAGCTGCATACATCCAACTCCAGATTTAGAATTTGGTTGATTCCCTAAGTTCTTAAAATTCAACAATGCATTTTGTATCAAGGAGAAGGAGCCAGATTAATTAGGCTTCTTCATCTGTTTGTAACATTTCCCTGCAAGTGGAGACTAAACCCCAATGCCTGCCACTAAAAAAAAAAATCAATTTGAATTTTATAATCGGCACAATAGCATACTACACAAGCAATAAGATAACTGATATTCTAAAGAATGTGTGTTAAATAAAGTGAGTGAATTTGAAGTAATCCTAGATGTCATTACCTTCATTTATTGTTCTCTTCGTCACAAGATTCAGTTCCCCGCTAGCCTTCATCATTTCATCCAAAAGTTTTGATACTTCTTCCACATTTCCTTGTCTACGCAGAGCATTTGTCAAAGTAGAATAAGTAATCATTGAAGGAGTAATCCCAGCTTTTATCATTCTCTCTTTCAATTCAAGAGCTTCACTAGTATTACCAGTCTTACAGTACCCATCAATCAAAGTATTATAGGTTATAACATTGGGGGTTAGGCCTTTTGAGTGAAGCTTATGAAAAAGTCTCAGTGCTCTATCAACATTTCCTGTTTTACAAAGGCCATTGATGAGAGCATTATAGATAGCAATGTTAGGAACAAGATCCCTTTTTAGCATCTCATCCCGTAATTTAAAACCCTCATCAACATTACCAGCTAATGAAATACCCTGTATCAAGGCACAGTATGTAAACTCATCTGGGATAAATCCTTTCTCAAACAAAGCACTAATCATTTCTCTGGCATCATTCATCCTTCCAATTTTGCATAGCCCCAGTACTGCTAGATTATATAGTATTTTGTTCGGCACAATAGAATTTTTTACCCCCTCATCAAGGGAATTTGCAATTTTTTGAACATCTAATGATCTTACATGGGGGTTCGGAAAACCATGAGGACAGTTAAGGTTCAGACTAGTATCAAAGTCCATTACTTTTTGCAACAACATATTTGCATCAGCAGTCCTGCGATGCCTATATAATCCACCAATAATGGTGCTGAATATGATCCCATTTGGATTCAACCCCTGATTTATCATCACAAAATATGCATTAAAAGCTCTCTCAAGCTCTCCTTCCTTAACCCATCCAGTAATAAGGGCACCATATGTAACAACATTGGGCGTTATTCCCTTTGCATGCATTTCATTGAGAAGATCTTCGACTTTGTTCAACTTCCTAGCCATAAAAAATCCACTAACAAATGAATTGTACATTTCAATGGAAGCAAGGATTCCTTGCTGTTCCATGACTCCCTTTATTCTCAAAGCCATTTCAATTTGACCATCTTTACAGTAACCGTTAATTAAGGTTCTATAAGTTACTCCATCAGGTGAACAGCCAAGCTCCTTCATTTTGTCAAGAAGCTGCTCAGCTTCAATCATTTTCCCCATCTTACATAGTCCCTTGATCATTGTATTGAAAAGAATTAGGCTTTTGGTATACCCTCTAGCCATAATATGTTTCCACAACATTGTAGCCTTCTCAAAATCATTTGCCTTAAAAAGTGCAGCAAAAAGAGTACCATATCCAACTTCATCAGAAGCAAAACCTCTCTTAAGCATCGAATGCCAGAGGTCCAAAGCATTACCAATGGCACCAGCTTGACATAAACCTTTCATGAGAGTATTGTAAGTTACAACTGTTGGATCTATACCAACTTGAATCATTTCATCACAAAGGTTGAATGCTTCACTTGTCCAACCTCCCCTGCAATAACCATCTAATAGGGTATTATAGCTGTAAGAATCTGGTCTTACATTCCAGCCCATCATAGTCCTTATAATCCATTCTGCTTTGCGGACTTGACCAAGCTTGCAATAACCATTTATAAATGAATTGCAAATAAATAGGTTCATTTTCAAGCCTAATTTCAACATCTCATCTCGAATCCTAATTGCTTCATCCAGTTTCCCAATTTGACAAAACCCATCTATCAACACACCAAAGGCCTGCTCATCCACAACTACTGTATCATTCTCTGCCACCTCCATCCCTCGAAATACTTTCTCTGCTTCCTCCATATTCCCCTGCTTGCAATATCCCTTGATTAGCAATGTGTACGTCACCACATTCTTGGATATACCTCTTTCAATCATTAATCTTAACACTCTTTCAGCTCCAGTCATATCACCATTCTCCGCATACCCATTGATCAAACTATGGTAAGTGGCTCTATTTGCTTCCAAACCCTTTGCTTCCATTTTCTCAATAAAGTCCTCAGCTTTATCAACTCTACCATCCTTACAATGGGCATTTACCATTATTGTGCAAGTGTATATGTCAGGAGAAATTCCAATTCTAGTAATCTGATCATAAACACAAAATGCAGTATGATATTCACGATTTTTCACCAAACAACTCAACAAACTATTACAAGACAGTAAGCTCGGCCTGCAGCCGCACTTGGGCATATTATCAAACACGTACAATGCATTCTTAATCAACCCCTTCTTAGCGTAAATTTTCAGAACCATATCAAAAACCGTGGGAGAAAATTTGAATTCTGTATAAACTGCAACCAATCCATTCCATACAAGCGACGTTAATTCCTTTTGTCTAGAGAGTTCCACGAGCTCATCCAAATAAGACCGCGCTTCGTCGAACATTCGAGCTTTCGACAATATGTGAACGATTATGCAGTAAGATTTCATGTGCGGCCTGTAAAATTGCTGCTTTGAAGCTAGTTTGAAGAAATGAAGAGAGGCTTCGGGGTTTAGCTTGAGCTTTCGAAGAACGGCGTCAACGAGGGCGTCGGAGAAATCAATATTGATGCTGTCATAGCGCCGGAGAATTAAGAGTCGACATATCCGATCGAGGAGTTCGGAACGGGTCAGTTGGGACTCAAATCGGAGCCGTCGACGAGTAACTGTTGTAGTGTGAATGGCGGCCGTCTGTTGTTTGAGCGGAGGGAGGAGACGACGAATGAGTCTGCGATTGGAGAGAGGGAAGATGCTTCTTACCATTATTCTTCCTCGCCGCCGACGGATTCAGTTCTCATCAGCTCGTCTCCATCCACATTCGGTCCATCAAAAGAGAACGCCGGCCGGTTGCCATACGCCAATTTAAAGAGACCAAGTGAAGTTCAAGTTCAAGTTTATTCCAAGTTTTCCTTTTTTTTTTTTTTTTTTTTTTTTTAATACTAACAGTGACTCTTTTTAATTTATTAAAGCAACCCAAAAATAGAGACTGTATTCAATAAGATTTGGGAAAACAACTATTTTCACTTTTGGTCTCACGAGTATGGAATCATTTTCACATTTAGTTTCCGATTATTAAAATTTTTAAATTTAGTTTTATGACTTTTAAATCCTTACCACATTTGGTCCTCAACTATTAAAATTTTAAGATTTGGTTCTACAAAAGTCCTTGCCACATTAAGTCCCGACTATTAAAATTTTCAGATTTGGTCCTACGATAAAGTTACCTCCAAATTCTTTATAAGTTAATATGGTGTTGAATTAATGATATTATGATCACAGAATACAAATATTGTATACAAACTTTAATAATGTTAAAATCAAATAAATGAAAATTATATTACAAATTTAAATTTACAAACATGGAATGTTTTGTACAAAATACAATTTATTTATTTTTTAAAGGAAATACAATTTATTTAATTAGGAGGGAGATTAGTTGTTAATTTTGGGATTAGAATCACCTGATCAAATTTAATTTTAATAGTCAGGGACTAAATGTTGCGAAGATTTAAAAGTCGTGGGATCAAATCTAGAAATTTTAATAGTCGAGACCAAATTTACCAAGGATTTAAAAGTCATGGGACCAAATCTAGAAATTTTAATAGTCAGGGACCAAATGTGGCAAGGATTTAAAAGTCGTGGGACCAAATCTGAAAATTTTCATAGTCAGGGATCAAATGTGGCAAGGGTTTAAAAGTCGTGGGACCAAATCTAAATATTTTGATAGTCAGGGACCAAATGTGGAAATAGTTCCATACTTGTGGGACCAAAAGTAGATATAACTCTTTGGGATAATGGTAAAATAGGTCATCTAACTTTACACGAAAATATAATTAGACCCTTAAACTTTTAAAAAGTTCAATTAAACACTCCAACAATATAAATTAGATCAAATAAGCCCATTTTACCGGTAACCAACAGGTTACCGGTATATAAGTCATCGTTGACTGTTACTATTTACTTTGACTACCTTGGAATATCATTGAACGGAGGAAAATCGATGACCGACAACCCGACCGTCGGTCGCCCTCTTTGAAGAAGGCAACTAGTGGTCGCCATCGCCAGGCAAAGACGACCACCTTGGTCACCTTTTCCAACGAGAAGGTGACCTAAATGTGGTGGCCTTCTATTCGGATGAAGCTGGCGGTCGATTACCTACAAGTGACCTGCTATTGCAGGTCATTAATCAATGTTAGGATTTCAATGCATTAAAATAGCTAGTTGGAGTGTTTAATTGCACATTTAAAATTTTGAGGGGTTAATTTCACTTTTGTATAAAGTTAGAGGGCTTATTTGACGCTTTTCCCATAAGATTTTGTTAAAACTTTTAATGACTAAGGGGGTGTTTGCTAAATAGCTGCTAGTGAGTTAGTGAGTTTGACTAGTTGATAACATTAATTGATACATGCAAAATTAATTTATCAAAAAACTGATCGAAAAAACTGCTTTGAACAGCTTTTTTGAATTTTAGCATTCTAGAACAATAAGTTGTTATACTCAGCTAATTAATCAAACACTCAAATAAGTCAAAATTATTGACCGATAGACAAACTATGTTACCAAACATGACCTAAAAGTTTAATAATATTCGATATAAAATTTTATAGAGTCTGAGAATCAATACTGAGACCTTCCAGGACTGCCCTTTTTTTCCAAAAAGAGGAGGAGGATATCCAGGATTAATAGCTAATCCTTACCGTGCTCGTTCTGTCCATAAGGCCAAGCTCATCTTCTCTTAAAGCTTCGTGGATTGCTCTGGGGGATGTTCGAACCATCTTGTGGCTTCATTGTGGTCGTAAGCTTGCTTAGCCAAGATATCAGATACCTTGTTTTGCTCCCTTGGCGCATGGATTAACGCAATCTCCCACTGTCTGCTCTTGAGCTCTCTGCATTTCGCAATTAGGTTGCTTGCGGGTCCTTCATAATCATTGCTATTGTTGAGAATGGAGATGGCCATCGCGCAGTCTGATTCTATGATCATCTTCCGAAATCCCATCTCCCATGCTCTTTCCATCCCAACATATATGCTCCAGGACTGCCCTTTTTTCAAGGGTATTCCGACCCATACCAAGTACCATCTATCGATATTTATTCAACAAAAAGTTTATTAATATTCAAAAACTTATTAACTTTTATATATTATACCCCGTATCATATTAGAACTATGTAGACTTTATATATATATATATATATATATATATATATATATATATATATATATAACCATCAAACTCCAAACTTTTCAAATTGTATGAACCATATAAACTTTGGGGGACTTAGCTAGTCCACTACAACTTGAGAAATTAGATTTGAATACAAAATTAAAATTAGCAGTCTCTAACTATTTCATTTAGATGGTGCTCGGTTGAAGTTGCAGAAGCTCGCGCCGTCCTTGCCGGGCTCAAAGTCGCGTGGAGTTGACCTTCTCTAACATCATGATTCAGAGTGATTCTGTCAACGTGGTCAAGTATATTAATGACCCTCTTTTTGACACCAAAGGTGGTGGAACACTGGAACCCTGTGTAATGTTATTACTGAGTGTAAGGCTTGGATCATGAAGAACTGGAATGTCAAATGCTGCCACATTTTGCGAGAACAAAATCAAGCGGCGGATTGGCTTGCGAAGAATTATGCGCCGGACAACGAGTTTGGCCATCTTGTTTTTTTTGTCCCAATGACAAACTCGCGGAGTATATCCGTAACGATTGTCTAGGTGTTCCTTTTGTCCGCGGTGACTAATTTTGTTTGTTCCCCGGGGTTCCACCCTTCCTCTGTATTCAAAAAAAAAAAAAACCACTATACTAATAATTAAAAGGCTGAGGATGTGTTTGGTTCATGGGTTTAGTTATCATGAATGGGAATCAAAGACATTGTTATTGTTTGGTTGACAGATTTTTAGAGCACTACAATGAGATTTGATTACCCATTTAATTAGAAAACTCATTTCTCAATAAAATAAAAGTTGCATTCCATTATTATTCCCCCTCCAAATTGGTAATTTGAATTTTAAGTTTTTTTTTTTGATTTGTGCTTTTAGATTATTATTTTTTTGTTCATATTATTGGTGATTATACATTATTCATTTTATATGTTGTATAATAATAAAAATATTTTTGAAAGATAATTACTATTTAATAATAAAACAAATTATACTAGAGATATTATAAGGTGTTGAATGAATAATGTATCATCATTATTTATAATCACAAAACCTGCTAAAGGCTAACGATGGTCATATTATAAACGCTATTTGCAATTTGCAATACAAACATACATTTGATCCCTCTTAAGGGTACATTATATTATCACTTCACATCATATTTTCTTATTGTGAGGTATAAGAAGGTTGTTTTGAACAAACCAATTAAATCACTTTGGATCATCTTTGTCTTCTGTTGGTGTCACGTACCTACTAAGAACAACAAGAAAACCATGAGATGATTAGCACAATGCATGCCCTCTATGTGCCATTATTATTACAAATTTCCTAAATTGAAATTTTGAATGTACGGCATAAAAATATGAGGATAAGAATGCAAAATCAAGTCTTTAACCATTTCTTTTCCATTATTGTTTCTTATCAGATCATCCTTGCTCCGAAATAAGAATGCAAAAATAAGTCATTCGCATTATCGACTTATCGCGTATATAATTATTGCAAAGTGTGAGTGAGTACGTTTTGAAATTATAAAGGTGAGTCGAATAGTGGATATAGGACGTACCAGTTATGATTAGCCCAACGCGAGAGTTGATAAAGTTGGACGGATTCATTTGCAGCATGGCACGCCAAAAGTAGATGATTGCGAGGTCGCACCATCCAAGCAAATCTCATGCACAACATAGAAAACACGCATAACACTGCAAGTGCATGCTCCAACAACCAAAACGTGCACAACATATTATTATGAACTCATTTAGGGGCGTTTGGTAAATAGCTATTAGCTGATGATATAAAATATTTGGTAAATTATAGTTGATAGCTAATTACATACCAAATGACTTTCTCAAAAAGAAAAAACTGTTTTTTGACCCGTTTTTTGAATTTTAGTATTTTGAAACAAAATGTTGTTACAAAAAAAAAAAAAAAAAAAAAAACTAATTAATCAAACACTTATATTGGTTGTTTAACCAAGTCACACAGTTAATAATAGTGAAACAAGTCCAAATTAACTGATAGGCTAACTATTTTACCAAACTTGACCTTAATTTAATTGGAAAAAAAATTAACAATTTTCATCCTTAAATTATACAAACATTCATTTCTTTTAATTATATATTGTCGTCGCTTTTTGTTTCCAATTGTATGTGAAGTAACATTTTGTTTAACCCAACTCTAATATATGAATTAAACTTAAAAGAATTAAGGATGGAACCATTATAAGGGCATGGTTTGGTTGCCCTGGACAAGCTTTGAGTGAATTGACTAAATTCACTAATTTCAAATAAGAATTAATAAAATGGAGCCACATTACGTGTTATAAAATGTTATATGCAACAAGTTTGGTCCATTTAGACATTGACTATTAGGGGTGTGTTAATTTGGGTACGTGACTTTTAAAACTAACAATTTAGTCCTTTAACTATCATTTTTTTAGCAGATTTGGTCCTCCTGGCCAAATTGCCGGTGGAATTTGGCCGGAAAGACATTCGAATTTTTAAATCAAATATTAGTGGGGGTAATTCGGTCTTTTTAATTGTAAAAAAATAGCGTTTGATTTAAAAATTCGAACGTCTTTCCGGCCAAATTCCACCGACAATTTGGCCTGGAGGACCAAATCTGCTAAAAAAATGATAGTTAAAGGACTAAATTGTTAGTTTTAAAAGTCACGTACTCAAATTAACACACCCCTAATAGTCACAGGACCAAAAGTGTAATTTGCTCTATGCTTTATAATATGGTAAGTAGTATACTATTCTTATGGGTAATTAAGATTGAAAAATAAACATTCCCATTCTACCCAAGAGCAACATATGAACAAATTCTTTACCTCCAGTCATGTTGCCAGATATAGCGTCCGGAGGTTTCTTTACGTCCATTATTCCCTACACAAATCCATTAATAATGGAATTTTAAAAATAAATTTAATAAAATTAAGGCCTCATTTAAAAAAAAAAAAAACGTTTATATATAAGTATAACTCAAATTATTTACAATTTAATATTTTATATTAATTAATGTAGCATTGGTGCATAACTTTAAATTAAAACCCATACTTTTAAGACCCATTTGGCTCTCCCAATCCTATTTGAGGAGAAAATTAAGAAAAGTGAAAATGATCAATTGGGTCCACAAAATGGGAAATTCTGTTGCCTATTAGGAAATACGGAGTATATAATTACTAAACAAGCTCTTCCTTTTTCGAGAAATAATGGAAAATAAAGATCAGAATTGAATAAAAATCGAAAATGAAAGAATGAAAAATTGAAGAAAAAAAAAAAGAAAAAATCTCTAAAGAATTATTAGAGCTGGTAAACAGAATCTAAATTTCTCCAGTAAAGTTTTGTAGAACCCAAAAATTATAAAAAATTGAAGGGAATTGAAGTATGAAATGAAACATACTGCAATGACAAATCCCCAGTTTGCCATAGGACCCCAAAAGTGAGTTGTTTTAGGTCCCATTGGACTCCTCCAATAGCCTCGCAACGATGCCATCATTTGCTTCTTCGACGACCACATCTTCTACGGCACCTGGTACCTCGTACAACATAAACAGAAGGTTAATTTTTGTCTCAAAACACCCAAAAAAAAAAAAAAAAAAAAACAGCAAACTTCTGTTGATGGATTGTGATGATAGAATCAGTTTCAAAGCTGAGAAAATATGTATAGGGATAAAGAGATGAGCAGAGGCTGAGAAGATTTACCGTAATTCAATTCGTCGGAATAAAATGAAAAATGGTTTTCAGATCGAACTTCTCAGATAGAGTTTTTATTTTTGGGAAGAATTCTCAGATAGAGTTGAAAGAGTTGAAACCAAACTACTAACTACTAAGCCAATTCTGATACGTAGCTCCACAAGTGTAGGGATAAGTACATTTTTGTCAAGCATAATAAGTTTCCCACTAGTCTCTGTCACTTATTTGGAAAATAAAATAATAAAGAGAGTTATCAGGTGTGGTGTGTCGCATGATAGATTGTACAAAAATATTCATAAGTTGCTGGTTGTGGTTCACGCTCATGAAAGAAAGAGTTTTTTGCACTTTTAGTCCCACGACTATAGTGGCACTGGCAGAATTGATCCACGACTTTTGAACTTTGCAATTTTAGTCCACGACTATTGATTTTTTTGCAAAAATGGTCCTTCCGGCCATTTTTCCGTCAAAATTTCACCGGAAAAAAAATCTCTATTTTTAGCCGGGTTAAAATTAACATTTTACTTATCTCAAAAAATTAAAAGAAAAAAATTAATATTTGACTACATACAATATTACTGGGCTACATAATACTGCCCCAGGCGGCGGAGTACATGTACCACTCCAATGCTGCTGCCGGATAACCCAACTAGCCTGGGGAACGCCACGGCCGCTCCACCTCTTACTGACAGCCCTGCCTGCTCCAGGAACTCCGCCGCCTGGGGCAGTAGTATGTAGCCCAGTAATAATGTATGTAGTCAAATATCAATTTTTTTCTTTTAATTTTTTGAGAAAAGTAAAATGTCAATTTTAACCCGGTTAAAAATGGAGAATTTTTTTTTCCGGTGAAATTTTGACGGAAAAGTGGCCGGAAGGACCATTTTTGCAAAAAAATCAATAGTCGTGGACTAAAATTGCAAGGTTCAAAAGTCGTGGATCAATTCTGCCAGTGCCACTATAGTCGTGGGACTAAAAGTGCAAAAAACTCATGAAAGAAGTGTACTAAACTACTAATAGTAGACTAGTCAGTTGTTATACCATGGAATAAGGTCCACCTTGCATAAACTCTAGTCCTAAATTATGTATTTTAATATTAAAATTGTGAACAATTAGAATATAAATTATGTTTTTAAGTTGTGAGAATTTATAAATATAATACAAAGTCATCATAAATTGTAAATTATATATCTTTAAATTCGAATCTATTTTGCAAGGTGAATTCATGCCTATACTAATAGTCCTTAGTTACTTTTTTCTTTTTTAATTTTTAAATAGTGGGGCCAAAGTTACAGAAAAACCCAATGAATGTGGCTAGTTACTTTGTCATCAATTTGCCACGTTTTTTTCTTCAACGTAACAGTCCCTTAATTTATGGAATCGTTGGTTTATTGTCCCTTAATTTATGGAATCATTGGTTTATGCCATGAGTAATTTTACTTGAATTCCATTTTTTATTTTGAAAAATATTTTCGCTGTGTTTGGTTCATGGAATAGGTCGGGAATGGAATACCATTCCCAATAATAGACCTATTCTATTATTTAGTTTGTCTTTTCATGGCTGGGAATAGCATTCTCGGGAAGAACAAATTGCACTTTTGGTTCTGTGAGTATTAGGGTACTGGCAATTTGAGTACGTGACTTTCAAAACTCCCAATTTAAACCTTTAACTATGCTTTTTTTGGCAGATTTGGTCCTCCGGACCAAACTGCCGGCCAATTTTGGCCGAAAAATGATTTAATGGTTCGAATTATTTTGTGATGAGGGTAAAAACGTCATTTCACTCCCTTCTTCTTCACTCTCCCTTTCTTCTTCGTTCTTCTTCTTCTTCACCGCATTATGGCCAAATGGAATCATATTAATGGCCAAATGGAATCAACGCATTCAACTACCCAATTGATCGTATTGAAATGCAATACTTGTCGTCTTTTAATTGTTCGATCATTTGGCCATAATGCGGTGAAGAAGAAGAAGAACGAAGAAAGTTGTTCGATCACCGGCCGAAGAAGAAAGTTCTACGTCTTTTAATTGTTCGATCACCGGCCGGCGCCTCGTCCTCCTCGCTGGTGTAGTCCTCGTGCTTGGGCACCGGAGCGATCAATCTCCGGTTATCGTCGGCACTAACATGGTTCTTCTAGCTACTATCATCATGGCCGGACGTGGAACAAAACATCCTAAAAGACATCGAAAAAGACGGCGAGAGATGCAGTATCTGCAGGCGGCGATCTCGGAGGCAATGAGGCTGTACCCGCCGGTGCCGGTGGACACGAAGGCCTGCCTGAAAGATGACGTCATGCCGGACGGCACGTTCATCGGAAAAGGGTGATTCGCGACGTATCACACGTACGCCATGGGGAGAATGGAGAAGATTTGGGGGAAAGATTGCTGCGAGTACAAGCCGGAGAGGTGGTTGGACGAGAATGGGGAGTACAGGCAGGAAAGTCCGTTCCGGTTTCCGGTGTTCCATGGCGGGCCGAGAATGTGTCTGGGGAAGGAAATGGCGTATATTCAGATGAAATCCATTGCGGCTTCGATTCTGGAGAGGTTTGAGATTGAGGTGTTGTCGGAGGAGAAGGGAAAGGTTCCTGATTTTGTGTTGTCTTTGACTCTTAGGATGAAGGGTGGGTTGCTTGTGAAGGTTAAGGATGAAGAAGAAGAAGAACGAAGAAGAAAGGGAGAATGAAGAAGAAGGGAGTGAAATGACGTTTTTACCCTCATCACGAAATAATTCGAACCATTAAATCATTTTCCGGCCAAAATTGGCCGGCAATTTGGTCCGGAGGACCAAATATGCCAAAAAAATGCATAGTTAAAGGTTTAAATTGGGAGTTTTGAAAGTCACGTACTCAAATTGCCAGTACCCTAATACTCACAGGACCAAAAGTGCAATTTGTTCTTCTCGGGAATAAGCTATTCTCTTTGCAGGGGGAAGAACCATTCCTAGGGGACCCCTTGGTATTAGCTATTTTCAAGTATTTGGGAATAGCTTTTGTACTCTAATACCGAAAATATCTTTTTTTTTTTTGTATTATATATATATATATATATATATATATATATATATATATATATATATATATATATATATATCACCACATACCGCCACAACCATCACCATCGCCACCGCCACTAGCACCATTGTCCCCGCTGCCGCCGTCACCACCACCACTGCCATCGCCATCGCCACCATCGCCGTCACAACCACCACCAACACCACATATTTTTATAAGGGTATTTATGTCTTTTAAAACATATATCATTTTCATTCCTTAAATCAACCAAACACTGTAATATAATTCCTAAAGTCTATTCCTTTCACGAACCAAACAATAGAATACAATTCATATTATATTCATTGCCTATTCCATTCCTTATGGAATATCATTCCTATTACCTCAAAATTCATTACGGAATAATTTTGGAATGAATAGGAATGCTATTCCATAGGGAATGGAATAGGTAAGGAATAGAATATGAATTGTATTATAGTGTTTGGTTCGCTGAAGAAATAGACTTTAGGAATTGTATTCTAACATTTGGTTGGTTAAAGGAATAAAAATAGTATATATATGGTACTTCGCCCCAAGTGCTTGATCGCTTGCAGTCACATGGGGACGCATATGTTTTTGTACCTTGACAAATTACACAATGTACAATATACTCGTCTAAGAAGTGGAGTTGAAAGTCATAATACACATTCAATTAACATTTTTTTAATTATATACTACAGGTATATTCATGAATGACATACATGCTTGACTGGAATGTAGAAATTTCACGAGGATTTACAATATCTTTTTCAGTTTTCCGTTTTTTTTTAAAAAAAAAAAAAAAATTCCTTTTTCATATTTTGTTTTGTTTATGTTTATTCCATTTTCTATTCTCTCATTTCGCTTTCATAATCACACTTACAAAAACTCCTCAAAAACCACACAAAAAACCTCACTATTGAAGATGCCCTTATGCGGCTACTATCTCCGTTTGCCGACGATACTTGGACTAGTGAACCTGCGAGTGTGCAAGATGCAACTCCTGCAAGCTTTGACATGGACGGCGTTACAACGATTGGAGTTTGGGGGAGTGCAGTGTGCCAGCGCTTGATGGTGTAGGTTGTGCGGCTGTGAGAAGTTTAAAGTTTGGGAATTGGGTTTAGGACTTTAGGGTAGGGTGTGTGTGACAGCATGAAGGGACTGAAGAAAGTGAAGGCAGTGATTTGGTGAAGCTATGAAGTAAAATTAAACAATTTTTTTTTTAATATTAGTATTTAGTAGGTCGATCGCGGGCCAAACCCGCAACCCGCCCTACCTAGGTCCTTTAATTATTGGATAAAGAAAAATTAATGAATAAAAATCAGGACTTATTGATCTGGTCCCCTTTTATTAAGCAATTAAAGCAAAACACATTATAGGTGATAGGGGCATGGGGCATAGGGCCCAGGCCCAATGTCAATTGGGCCAAAAAAAGGAAACTCGATCATTAATTAGGTAATGAAATAATTGGAGCCCAATGGCATTGTTTTTGGGGCCTAAATTACGTTGAGAAATAATGTTTGGAGGCCAAAGTGTGGGGGTACGAGGGGCCAGAGTGCAAAGACTGAAGGGATGGTGTAAAGTGAAGAAGTGGAGAAAATTTTGGGTCAAAGTGTGGTAATGCATAAAGTACATTGTGTCATAGCGCAAAGCTTAGGAAAAGGGGCAAATAGTGCGTTTGACAGTAATATATATAGCACAATCCAGGAAAACGGGCAACATGGAGAAGCGATTTGCCTGGGCTATGGGGGCACCGACTAGCAACCCTAATGTTGGATCTGTGCTCGCGGGTGAGTGGCAAACCCCATTGGGTCGAGCCAACCAAAGCAGATCGTTGAAGGTAGGCAGGCGGACCGCTCTTGGGTCCACTAACCCTGGGCGTTTTCGCCCCTTACCGAGTCACCCCAAATTAGTTTAGACAGCTCATAAAAAATGGCGGACGGCTTGCCGCATAGTGAAATAGCCATGCAGGGCTAGGTGCGTAGTCTTTGGACAGTTGGCGAGGAACCTGAACATGCTCTACTACGTAGCGTGTTGGGATATGTTTAGCAGGAAAGCACAACACCTTATGGAACACGTGTATGGCGTGGGAGGGTGGAGCGTTGTGGTCTGCACACTTGTCCACAATGTGCAGCCCTATGAATAGTATAAGAGGCAGGGTGGCATTATTTTTAAACAAGACTTCTCCCTTAGTTAACGGCATTACATCACTTGTTTTATGAGCCCGCATGGAGAAAAGGCAGCCCAATAGGTATGCATGTAAAGAATGCAGTGAAAAATCCTAGTTGGGATTGCACGAGAAGAAGGCGGCCCAACAATTCCTCATGTGGGGAAGGCAGTTGAATTCTTATTGGGTTCGCAACTAGTGAATGTGTCCTTGTCCACAATGTGCAGCCTTATGAATAGTATAAGAGGCGGGGTGGTATTATTTTTAAACAAAACTTCTCCCTTAGTCAACGGCATTACATCGCTTGTCTTATGAGCCCGCATGGAGAAAACGCAGCCCAATAGGTCTGCATGTAAAGAATGTAGTGAAAATCCTAGTTGGGATTGCACGAGAAGAAGGCGGCCCAACAAGTCCTCATGTGGGGAAGGCAGTTGAATTCTTAGTGGGTTCGCAACAAGTGAATGTGTCCCCATGCCTTAAAAAAAAAAAAAAAAGAGAAAGAACAAATAGAAGTCGTACCAGCCTGTACAAAGAGAAAGTAGTAAAAGAAAAAATATTCTTATTTCTTTTTCCTGCATGAAAGACGCCCCAAGGAGCTTAGCTTACAAGTAGGGAATGTGGTTGAAAATCATCTTTGGTGGGTCTGTAAGCAGGGAATGCAATCCAAGGAAACACACCTCAAAAGGGGAAAAAAGAACAAGACAAAGGGTATGTTTTGTTTTTGGGCATCTGACAACTCGAACAATGATTGGACGTTGTGGGGTCAAGCTTGAGAACAAAGTTTGAAAACAATTATAAGATGATGAGAAATTTTTTATTAAAATTAGGGAGTGTAGAGGCAGTGATGCGAGAGGGTGAAGTCAATATCTACATAAAACTACAACTAGAGAAAACTAGGGACTCATGATGGGGCCATGGAGCTTGGGCTCAATGTCAATTGGGTTGGGGAAGGGATATCTGAGCATTAATTAGGTCTAGAAATAATTGGAGCCCAAGGACATTGTTTTTAAGGCCTAAATTGGATCGAGAAATAAAGTTCGGGGGTCAAAGTGTGGTAAAGAGTAAAGTACAAAGGGCTATAGTGTAAAGATTGAAGGGATAGGCCGGGGTGTAAAGAGAAGAGGGGGAGAGAGTTCGGGGTAAATGTGTGATAAGGCGAAAAGTACATGATGCCATAATGCAAAGCTTAAGGAAAAGGGTTAATGGCATGTTTGGCAACGCGGTATGGAACACAATCCCATAAATAAGCGGTGGGGATGAGCGGTTTGCCTAGGCAGTATGAGCGTTGGCTGGTAACCTCAGTGTTAGATCTGGGCTCGCGAGTGAGTGGTGGACCCCATAGGCGTCAAGCGGATCTTCGGAGGCAAGTTGATGGACCACTTGGAGTCCACTGCCTATTGTCAGGTCGCCTTGGCCCTCTGTAGGCAGTTGGAGGGCCCCGACTTAGTTCAACCGACTGGGGTGGACCGCCCAGATGGCCTACGGACGGCTCGTCGGGAGATGGCGGACAACTTATCGGGCAGTGAAATGGCTAGACAGGGGTACATGTGCGGTCTTCTAATGGTTGGCAAGGACCCAAAAAGTGCTCTACGATGTGGAGCGCGGGGAGATGTTTGGTGGGAAAGCGCAACACGTGGCGAGACATGCGTATGGCGAGGGAGGGTGGAGCGGTGTGATCCGCACACTTGTCACAACATGCGGTGGCGTTCGTTTCAGAGCATCATCAATTCTTCTTCTCTCTCAGTCAACTTCACAATACTTCCTTGTATTATGTGGTCCGCTAGTTAGTTATAGTGGTGCACCCCTGTGGTTGTGTTTGGTATCTTGCCCCTTGGGTCAAATTTACCCCCCCCCCCCTTCCAGGTATTAGAGAATAAAAAATGAGAGTATATGTAAAATTATTTTTCCTATATGTACCATATATCATTGCATATTACAATATAACAAAAAAAAAAAATCTTTTGTTTTTTGGATTTTCTTCCTGATTAAAATAGGAGAATACTACTTGAGACCCACAGGGAATAGAGTAGAGTTTGGTAGTCCATATATATATATATATATATATAGTAAAACTCATTAAAATATTCTATCATATATTTTTTTGAAAATAAAAAAGCTAATTCATTAATCATAGGCTGAAACGTTTACAATAAAGATCGATCGAATGATCAAACATTCATTACAGTCAGACATAGAAACAACTTTCTTAGCAATGCTACAGAAAACTTGATTCACAGACTGTTTCACAAATTTGAAGCTGAATTCTTTGGAAGAACTTAAAGCTTCTTTAATGATTTGGTCAAACGTACCCAAGACTGACACTAGTTGAATAGTCTTGCACACCACCTGAGTATCTATTTCCATTCTTCTATCCATTGACAATATCTCCATCAGATTGAACTGCATATCATAGTTCATAGGAGTCTCTTTTTCATTGTCATATTTGTCACCCAAGACGAGATTCACATACGCCATAACTAGTTTTATCGTTTCACGCTTTATGAAAAAGAACTCGCCAAGTAAACAAGAAGAAGAAACTCGTCAAAATAACGAGAGGAAAAACACGGAAACTACAAACAAAATTAAACCAGTAAAACAAAACAAAGGGAAACAACAATGCGAAAATAAGGGAGAAATGACCGGTAGCAGTGGGGATGGAGGGATGGGACAAGGCGTAACCGGTGACGAAGGCGGAGAATGGAAGAGAAGACAGTGAAGACAGAAAAGACAATGAAGGCAGACGTTGTCTGCGGTGGAGATGTAGAGTCAAGTTGTGATTTGACTAGTTGAGTTTTATTCTTTATTCATCTTGTTTCTTGATCTTCAATTGTACCCACAGCCAAAAAAAAAAAAAAAAAAACAGCTTTATTTTGAATTTTACAAGCTTACTTTGTGAGAGATGAACACATTATTTCACCAAAAATATTATTTAAATTTAAAATTACTTTCACTTGTGTTCAAATTTTATTAGAGGCAAAAAAAAAAAAGGATAAAAATAAAAGTTAATACTCAATTTGGTCCATCGACTATTATGATTTCACCAATTTGATCATCGACTACCAAAGTTGCTCAATTTAGTCCCTAAATATGTAATTTTTACATAAAATGATCAACCAACTATTAGGATTTTACCACTTTAGTTCCCAACTACTAAAGTTGTTCAATTTAGTCCCTAACTATGTAATTTTTATTTAAAATGGTCCATCGACTATTAGGATTTCACCACTTTGGTCCTCGACTACCAAAGTTGTTCAATTTAGTCCCCAACTATGCAAATGTTAACCTATAATGTAAGTTTTGTGTGAATTTGTGGACCTTTTTGGAGGGTCGAGAACCAAAGTAGTGAAATCATAATAGTCGATGGACCAATTTAGGTAAAATTTGCATAGTTAGGAACAAAATTGAGCAATTTTAATAGTCGAGGACTAAAATGGTAAAATCTCAATAATCGAGGGACCATTTTAAGTAAAAATTACATAATTATGGATTAAATTGAGCAACTTTGATAGTCAATGACTAAATTAGTGAAATTCTAATAATAGTGAGTGACCAAATTAGATATTAAATCATAAAAATCACAACCCCTATATATTAAGCAATCAAAACATGCCATATGTCCAAGAGTATAAAATGTGAGTACACCTAGAATACTTTTATGTTACCTAATTAAGAAAAATCCACTCATTTCACATCTTGTTACTTTATTCAACTATTCAAGCATGCATCTAACAAGTGAAAGAGCGAAGTTCCTTGTCTTGTTCAAGCCTGCTCATATCTTGATCAGCCATGGTGACCCATGCCTCAACTCCCCCAGGATATCTAGAATCCACCAGTATAACTGTGTCAATGCTACCAAACCCAGGAGTACTAACCCAACCTGGAGTCCCCCACCCAAAATCCATCTCATAAACTGGAAACCCACACCAACTTGTAAACCTCAACACCACCACATCTCTTTCCCCCATTAGCCTCCCAATTTGGCTAAAGTTCTCCTTCAAAACTTGAAAACCATTTTCGCCTCTCAGTTTTTTCAAATAGCTACTATCAATCCTTTCGCTTGCGGCTCTTAGCTTCGTTACCAAGCCAGGCCAGTCTTCCTCCCCGTCCGCCACCGCGCTCGCCGTCTGGTAGAGGTTCCCGAAGGAATATTCCGGCAGGGGCGGGTCCATTCCCCGCCGGAGATTTACCGGGAACGTGTTAGCTGAGACGACGGCGCCGGGTTTGTGCTCCTTTGCAGCCATACAGCGCTTCCACAGCAAGGCGGATACGACTTCCACACGCGACGCCGCCGGAGCAGTGTTTGTTTTCATGTGTTTGGCCTTCATTTCATCAATGGCGGAGGCGCTGAAAACGAAGCTCTTAGTCGCTACCGGTTCCGGAGGTGGCTGAAGAGCAGAGCAGCCTTCCTGCGGCTTGAAATCGGGTGTCCCTCTCGCCGGGAAAAGAGAGGATCCATTGAACACTGGACTAACCTATGATGCAGAACGCAAACGCATTCGGTGAGATCAACTTACAAAACTAAATTTGTTATCCGGAAAATAACACTTTTTCATTTCATCATGAGTTATATGCTTATATTTTTTTTTTCTCTGAATTATTCATTTATTTATATTAGTCACTCAATTATTTTAACAGTGACAATTATCTTGCTTTTTTACTTTAAATTAGGCCATTCTTACAATTTAGTGAACTTCTTTCAAGATGAAATCCTTGAAAGGTAATGTTTATTTTTTTTTTATGATAATATGCAAGAATAGCAAGCTGCACAAAGCTACCATGATGGCAGCTTTTGACTTTTATTTTTATTATTATAATTATAATTATAATTATAATTATAATATAAAAAGAAAGCAAGACCACTTTTAAAAGTAGAATTGTTTTTGAAAGTAAAAGAGTATTATATGAATGTAGAGACAAATAGTGAAGAATTTGTAAATTTGATAATGTGGAAGTGAGATTCACTTTTAAATGTGAAAGAGCATTGCAAAGATAATGTTAGCCGTCTTATAATTTTAATTTTAAACTAATGATAGTAATAGAATTCAAACTTGTTAAGGACCTTATGCTCTTGTGGCACCAAGTTACTTTTCCATATAAGAAGTCATGGGTTTGAGACTTATAAACAAATGGTGTCTGCTCTTTTTTGCATTTAATTTAATTCGACATATAAACAATAATTGTTGAAGAAGAAAAATAAATGAAATAATTGTTTGGTAAAATAGCTTATCAGTCAATTTTGATTTTTTTTTACCACTATTAGCTGTTTTGTCAAATAGCTAATATGAGTGTTTAGTTAATCTGTCTTTTATAACAACGTATTGCTTCAAAAAATTACTCAAAACAATTTTTTCTATCATTTTTTTATAAAATAAATTATTTTCTCAAAAATACCTCCAATATTTTTTTGTTTTAAAGACTACATAGACCGGTGCAACAGCCCTGTTACTCTTTGCATCAAAATGGACCATTAATTTGTCTTCTAACCATTAAGAATCTTATCTTATCAACTAACCTTGATCTCATCTCCGCAAGCACAAGCCGCCCAGCCTTTAAGGAATGCGCAAAGACTGCAAACATCCGCAACCCTGTGTGAAATACAGACCCCAATGGCCACCCCGCCGCACCTAAACAAGCTAACCTGCACGGCCAAAAGCTCTTCCGTTTTCGCCACAATGGCGGCGTTCCCCTCCCGGTAAGGAACGAGTTTCTCCGACTCCTTCCCCTCCGGCAACCCAATCATCTCTTGGATCATCCCTTCGCCTCGAGCCACCACGAAGCAAACCCCTTCGTCGCTACAACTGACCAGTGTTTGCCCCTTGAATCGGCCGGCCAGGGGATAGAATTTGGTCAGTGTTTTGGAAAGAGCACTCTTTAAACGGCTCAGAATCTGGGATTGGTTGGTGTGGTTGTGGTTGTGGTAGTAAAGAACCAGTGGGATGTAGAAGTGTGGGGTTGGTTCATCCAAGAATGAGAGATTGTAACCCACATTCTCTAGAGGAGTGGGAGTGGAAGGCTTGATTAGCTCTTTAGAAACTATGTTCAGCTTCATTCTTTCACTACTTTTACTTGCTTGAATGCTTGGAATTTGCTATAAGTAATGTATAAAGGAAAAATTAAAGACGCCGGAATTGTAGCCAAGCACTTTGTGCTCAGATGTCATGTAGTAACCTCTCCATGTGGGAGGTTTTTTTTTTTGAAAGCCTCTATGTGGGAGGTAATTGTAGGAGACATTTTGAAACTCATACCATACATCATACTAATCCCTATTCGCAGTGGACTGGCCCAATTAAAGGATCAAAGTGCTGGTCAGATTGGTTCTAGCCCAATTAAGCGATCAAAGTGCTGATCAGATTGGTTTTTCTATACGAAGGGGAGTTCGAACTTTCAATCTTTTTTAGAGGATGAGAGTGCACAACCACACTCACGCTAAGTAAGCTGGTTAGAGTTGTACATTTGTTTAACATGCAATGATGCAGGTATTATATATTTATATGTATAATGTTTGTACTGTTTAGATCGGATAGTACGTAGAATTCATTCTCTCGTGGAATCCCACTAAAATCTGCTTAGAGAATCTTTGCATCAAAATGGGACCATTAATTTGTCTTCTAATCATTAATAATTGACATATATATGCTAAACCGATTGAGAACAGTTGTTATTCAGTGAGGAGATGAATTAATTATAATAACACACTCAGAATATATAGATAATGAGAAATTATTTCTCAAAGTATATTAATGAAGTTGGAAAAATCAAACTTTGAAAGACTTTTGAATAGTATTTGTCATTGAAAAAGTATGTAATTTACGCTAGTATAAAGCATAATGTACACTATTTTAACTCATAAATTACATTATTCTAACTCATATAATATATTATTTTATTCATAAGAATTCTAACACATAAACTAATTTGGGACCTTTGGGTCCCTCTGGTGTACTAAAAAGAAAACAAATTATTCTAACACATAAAATACATTATTCTAACACATAAGGTACATTATTCTAACTCATAAAATACATTATATATTATTTGAACTCATAATATTTAACAACGCTATTAGACCGTGGTCCCCATAGCTGTTTGGAACCAATAATTTGCCGATTATCTAGTTCCAGGCCTAGTAATCAGGCCCAATTTGCCAAAGATCAATCGTTATGCTATGGACCCGTGTCCAGCATACATTGTGGACACAATAACGGTGCCGTTAGTGACACCGTTATCTTCCACCATTTTTTTTTTTTTTTAAATTTCAAACCGCTTCGTTATAGGAGCATATGTTCATAATTTTATCATTATATGTTCATAATTGTAAGTTCATAATATCAGAGCTCTGTGTTCATAATTCCATAATTGTACATTCATACGTCCATAACTGTACATTCATAATTCCGTAACTGTACATTCATAATTCAATAACTGTAAATTCATAATTTTTGAAGCTCTATGTTCACAGTTTTAGAGCTCTATGTTCATAATTATTTTATCACTATATGTTCATAATTGTAAGTTCATAATGTCAGAACTCTGTGTTCATAATTCCATAACTGTACTGCTGTACATTTATAATTCCGTAACTGTACATTCATAATTCAATAATTGTAAATTCATAATTTTCGAAGCTCTATGTTCACAATTTTAGAACTCTATGTTCATAATTTTATCATTATATGTTCATAATTGTAAGTTCATAATGTCAGAGATTTGTGTTCATAATTTCAGAAACGAATAACGTCGTTAACGGCGAGACAAAATCAATTTTTTAAAACTGAAATGCCGTCGTTTTTCCTGAAAACAACATCATTTTTCCTGAAAACGACGTCGTTTGGACTCGTGTCCACAATGCACTGTGGACGAGTCCACAGCGTAATTTGCGGTCAAAGATGGGGGAGAGAGCCCAGATCAGGCCCAAAATCATGCATTGTCCGAAATTACATAGATTTGGAAAGTGAAGGTTTTGGGGTTCCCGCTCTTCCGCACCATTTTTTGCCGCCACCATAAATCAAAACTCCAAACGCACTTAGATTTCATCATTTCAAAGAGATCGAGCATTTCTTCTCTGAACTTCTCCATAGAGAGAGAGAGAGAGAGAGAGAGAGAGAGAGAGAGAGAGAGAGAGAGAGAGAAATGCTGGGAAGAGTGAGGAGATCGTCGATTAGCTCGTTGGAGCAGTTGGAGTTGGAGAGGCAACCTCCCAAGCTCATGAAATCAGATTCTCTCTCCATCTATGGTACCTACGCGTTTAGATTTCCTTTACTTTCAATTTCTGTCCGGAAATTTCAATTTATTGGTACTATTTTAGATTTTTAGGTTGAATTTGAGAAACTGGTTTTTCTTTTTTCCTTTCCCTTAAATGTTTCCTGAGGAATGGGATATTCAGGGAATTGTCATTGTTATTATACTGTAAAAAGGGAAACATTAAATCGGGTAACAATTATATGGATTTTATTAGATTATGGAGCATTTGTTAGTGATCAATAAAATTTACTGGGATTTAATCTTGCATTTTTCAATACTTAAAGTAGATCTAAAATGTGCATATTAAAATTTTCAACTTTTTATTATAATGTATATATGACTTAACTGCATTTGAAGGTGTCTTGCTAAAACAAGCCTAAAGTGCAAAGTCTAAGGTATGGTATTGTTTTTTTTTTTTTTGTTTTTTTTTTGAAAACCCCCTATGGTATTGTTATTTTTTCTGTTACTATGGTGGTTTTGGTTAGTGTATAACTTGAAATCTAAAAAACATAATAAGCCTCAATTCAGGTCATATTCTTGGTTTATGTTATGTTAATTTTTTTTTTTTTATACATTATGTTATAAGAGTTGTACTATGCAATTTTGTGGACAAAAATATCATTTTTTTTTTTTTTAATTACGAGAGGAAGTGGTATACCCACATATACAAACTATTGTTTCTATTGAGGCTCGAACCCACCACCTCTTACATAAAGGAACACCTTGGTACCAGTGAACCACAAGGTCCTTGCTAACAAAAATGCATGTTATATATATATATATATACACACACACACACACACACACACACACACACACACACACACACACACTCAATTTTTTTTTAATATTCTTCAATGGTAATAATGTATGTAGACATTATATTGGAGTAATATAAGAAATAATTTCATTTCATTTAAATTTTAATTAAATGTTATCATAATTACATATAGTAATTTATCATATTTAAATTTTTTTACTTTAATAATATTAATCATACTATAATTATTGCTTAAATTATCAACTATATTTTTAATATAATATGAATTTTACAACTATGATTTAAAAAAAATATTTTAATATAATTAAGATTTTAATATTGAGTATTAATATTAGACATATATTTTTGCGCATCCTGCATATAAAATATTAATAGTGAAAATATTTGTCAATTGTGAACTGAAACTTAAATTGGGGCTATTTATAATAGGATAACTTGCTTCTTCTTGTATGATTTCCATTTATATTTATTGGCGCCCATGAACGGGCTGACTCATCATTAATTAAAAAAATAATTAGTAACCAATTAAATAATGACATATTATTGGAGGGAAAATAGAAGAGGTATTTAGCATTACTTTGTATAATATTGGTCAGAAATCATAGTATCCCCCAATTGGTATTACTAGTTTACTATACACTTGGGGAGTAACTTTAAATAGAGCATACTGCCCACAATAGTTGATTTTCAGTTTTTGCAATTAGGATTTTTCATATGGATAAAGTTATAGGAACCAAAATCTTTCACAATTTAACATAGTAATATTGGGATAGATGTGTTAAATTCCACGAGTATATGTATTTGTATATTATTGAGTAAGGTAGTGGGAAATGGTGGCTCGTGTTATTGCCATTGAAGGTCAGAAGTTTCTGAGTCCATAAATGATTTGGAGAGAGAGAGTAAAAGTCCTCCTTCAAGCATCTAGTGGGGTATTTATAGAAGATTGAAGGAGATATGCCAGAAGGTTGGCATGTACGCCACGTGCCCTTCATGCACTTGGCGGTCTCGGAGGCCCACGGAAAAGTGTGCACGTATAGAAGTATATTTGATTAGCTAATATCCTTCAAGCTTGGTTATCAATGTGCCCTTTTAAGGATTTATACCGTGGGCTCGGGAGTCCAGCTGATCTACCAAATCGGGGCGAGCATAGAAGGTCTAGAGCAGTAACCATTAAGTCAATTGGATGTTTAACTCTCAGGTTGGGTCAGTCAGGTTCTTTTCTGATGTTGGAATGGGACTTTCACCACTTATAGAGTTGGGGTCCGAGCAGGTATTCTGTAGGTATGGGTCAGTATGCCTGAGTATATTTCATATCAAGGATTTTTCGATTTTTTAAAAATATATCTATAATTCTCTTCAGCATGATCCATTTCATACAAGTGTTGAAATTTGTGGAGCAATATGTTCCAAATTTCCTTTGTAATGCCATCATGTAGATTCCAGTTCCTGAAATTCAAGATTCTTGGTAAATAAGCAAATCTCTCTTCTGATACTGCTAAAACCAAAGAACTGATGACTGCACTGCTGCATATGTACAGAAACAACTCAAGAAGCTTCTATTAGGCTTTCAAGTTTTAAAATGTAGCTGAGTTGCTTATCTGATCTGTGCTGCAGAGACTACACTGCTGAAGTTAAAAGAAGGCTCTCGGCGTCGTGATATAAGCTCATGTTTGGAGGATTCGAAAGGAGAGGAAGCATCTGCAATCGATGTGGATTCGTCTTCTTCTTTTGATTCACAAAGACAACAACCAAAGACCGGAAATTTGTCTCTTCCTTACCTGTTTTTAAGGTACAGAAGCTCTCGTCAGCCAGTAAGCTCAGCTGATGAGGATAGCTGTTCCTCTGCAACTACTTCACCTTGGCCTAGCATTGTACAAAGCAGCTCATGACACCACTTATAGCAGGAACATAATTCATGTAAAATTTGTACGAGAAGCACTGCTACTTTATTATTCTCATGTAACTTGATTTAGGATCACATTATTAGTCTTCTAACAACTGGTTGTTTATGTTGTTAGAATAGAGGTTTGTGACATCTGTCTATATGACTTATGAGTTTCTTGGCATGATTGGCAACATGCATAATTCACCATAAAGAAAACATTATGCTTACTTTTAAACATTTCACATTATAATGCTTGTTTTTTTTTAATAGCAATTTCAACAATTGTTTTTTACTGTCCAACAAGGAAAGAGATGAGGATTATAAAATTATAAAATATATATTAAAAAAAAAAATCACATTGACAGCGCCTTTGAGACCTTGAAAAATGGAAAATTCCTTTTTTTAAGAATACATACAAGATTCGACACTATAAAAATGATAATGGTAATTCCACCATTAACTACTTTATTTATGAATTTTATAGTAATAAAAATACAAATCTTGCTGAGACTAAATTTTTAACTTGCTATCCTCTTGCCAAGCTTGACTTTCGTGAAAAGAATGATTCTTTCGGATCAACATGAGAGGCTAACGACATTGAAAGAGGTTGACCTTGCTTCTCTCCTCGTATACTTCTCTTCCCATCGAGCTCCCTTCCTCCTCGATCCATAGGGACAAAATGTAGGATTGGTGCTAACAGTTCATCACAGAAGAAAAAATTCACTAAGTCGAGATCACTAACCAGTTGACCTTTGCACTGTAGGTACCCATTGTGCACCAATGTTTTTCTCAAAATATTGTGTTATTTAATAGGAAATTTCCTTAAATACATTTTGCTACAATGTCTTTTTACTAGAAAAAGAAAATAGATATGAACTATGTTGTCACATGTCATTTTCCTTATTTTCTCAACTCAATCAATATGACAACAATACTCATTTTGTCATTTTTAGAAAAAGGCAAGGCAAAAGCAAAAAAAATCCTTATTAATAATATAATATAGTTAGTCAATTGTATTTATTAAACAAGATTGAATGGACAAAAACTCACGCTAATACAAAATAATGAGATAAAATCGCATATAATAATACAATATGTATAAGACGGTAATAAATTTAATTTTAGTCTAACAATACATCATAAAGCTTGAGTATATAATAATAATAATAAGAAAAAATGTTACAAATTAACCACTGAACTATACACAAAAGTACAATTAGTCATCCAATTCAAAAAGTGCAAATAGGTCTCGATCAAATTTAACACATTCCTCAAATCATCGTTGACATGAGAATCATATTATTTTAAATTTTATTTTAACAATTTTTTTTTTTTTGAAAAAAAAAAACCACCCATCTTCATCTTCGTTTCCGGCTAGAGACGAGGAGGAATGAATTTTTTTTTTTTAAATTTTATTTTATTCAAAGTTATTAAAATAAATATTAATAAAAATAATATTTTTTTTAATAAAATGACTGCCACATCAGCAATGACCTGAGTAACATGTCAAATTTAATTAAATTGCATAATTTTAAACAATTAAAGAACCTAATTACTTGCACTTTTGGAACATTTTTCGTAATAATAAAAATAGAAGCGCATGTGTATGAATGAAGATAGAGAAGAAAAATAATGGAGGAAAGGATAGCCAGGGAAGAGGCAGTGCATGGAAAGGGCAGGGCAGCAAATTTAGTAGAACTGCCCATCTCATGCTCCCCCTCGTCCCCGTCTACCCTCTCCACCTTTTACCTCACAATCCTCAACCAAAACACCCCACCTGCTTTGCTTAAACCACAACACCAACAAACATATATAGCTGCCATAAATTTCTGGCAAGTGGACACTCAGTGGGTCAATGAAATGAATTGTGTTGCATGCCCAATTGCCCACAACTTTAATAGAAGGAGAAATGGCATACAATACAATACAATAGAATATAATATAGAATAGAATAGCAGTACAAATGGTAGTACCAGAAGAATTCTCTCCTACTTTGATTCATCAACTACTTACTACTGTACTGCATATCACTTATTTCATAGTTGTAGTACAATTGTACAAATTCAGTGTGCCACATGCAATGCAAAGCAGATTGTACAGTATTTAACACTATTATAATTAAAATAATTATCCAATTAATTTAATAACAACTAGCTTTGTAGTTAAGGGCAGCTGCATTAAAAATCTGCACATACTTCTCTGTACCAAAATATAAACAAAGAGGCCAGCCAGGCTTCAAAATCAAATGTACGTGTACTACTTTCTGCTTAAAGTTAGCATTATGGTATATTTGTTTCATAATTAGCAGAGCTTAAGCCATAAATACGCAACTGTAAGGACTAACAAACCATCTGCATACTTGAGGACAAAAATGGAATGGCATTCACAACATAAATGTAATCTTGAGGCAAATGTATATACAAGTATCTTATATCATAAAGAAAAGGGGAATGTAGATTAAAAGCCGATATATTTGTGTAAAGAATGACAAGAACCTTTGCTCCAAGTGAAGTAGGAAAAACAAAGCATGTTGATTTGTCCAATGCCCTGCCCAAGAAATTAAAGAGAGCATTAACAACAGAAATTAGGAAGCCCAATGTAATCTTTAGAGCCATAATGGCATCTTGTATAGTTGTATTATAGAGTCTGCATTTTTGGAAACACACAATCTTATGGATTTAAAAGGAAATTGAATGAAATAGAATAACATTGAAGTAGTGCATGGACAAATACATTATCAGCAGTCAGTAACAAAGTCATTATCTATGTCATATATTATTCAAAAGGCAGCAATACAAACTCCTAGAACAAGCACAGAAGTGACAGTAAAGACAATAATCAATTCATTTATTCAACTCGGGCAACCTCCATAACTCCAAGCGTAAGACCCCAACTGCCATCATAGGGTAGTCAAAGCTTGTGAATAGGCAACACTATCCTTTCTTGTCATAAGCAGCGATATTTTGAGGCTCACATTCTGGACTAAACAGGCGAACCAGCAATGCGGTGGTAGAGCTCGTAGAGACTGCTCCACAAGCCCCCCACCTAAAACTTCGAGGATTTGTGATTCTAGGGCCTGCATTACCATGAACAGTATGCAAGGATATAATTATGAATTATAACGGTGAAATGAATCCCAAGCAAGTATGCAAAAGCAGCAAAGAAGCATAAAACAGTTTGATTTCATGGGAAAAAAATTAGTCAAAAACAGACCGTAGTGCAAGCGGCACAGCACCCAAAAACCTAATGCTCCTCCAACTGAGAATATTGCAGCAGTTTGTCTCGTCAATCTGGAACAAGTCTTACAATCTGATCTCATCACCTCCCCATCAGAAAATCCACACAATTGCCTCAATGCCATGGTGCACTTCAAATCTAGTCTCTCAAATATTCTACAAGACCAATTGAAACTACATTACCTCATGCATCAAATATTTGCATATCCCAAAGTAAAACCTTGAATGAAGATTAATCTAAAAATCCAATATGGTAACAAAAATATTAGTCCTAACTCCTAAGGGCAATTAATAATTATACGCAATATTGTTTCAGTTGTTATGGGATATTTGAGTTAGCAAATACACAAAGAAACAAGAATGATAGATCAAGATATTAAACAAAAATAAGAAAAATAGATAAAGAGAGTCAATGTAAAGATTAAGTTGGGTGTACAGATGAAAAAAAATGCAGTGATTCAAATTCCTAGCATGACACAGGCATTTCATCGAACAGGTTTGAGGCGAAGGACAATTTGAAACAAACCAAAATATCATACTCCAAACTTAAGGCCATGAGTGCAAAAAAAAAACTAATTAGGGTTTCAGTGAGGTAATTATGAGATTTCTGGATTGGAAGAAAGGTTTGCTGCAGTGGCAGAGCTAGGATCACATTTGAAGTCTCAAAGCATCAAATAGTATAGTTGCAGCAACAAATCAAAATGCTTCATAGAAATGATAGAATATTATTAGAGTTGGGACTTGGGGGATTACGATTAGGGATTAAGGGTTTTAAATTATTGGAATTAGGGGATTTAGGAATAGGATTTCGGACCTGTTGCCGCTTTCCGGACGATATTTTTATGCAATTGCTGCGTTATAGTTACTCTCTTCGCCAGGGTGCAGTCTAATCTAAAACGGAGTATATAATTGGACCAATATTCGGCGAAGGAAAGGTGGCAGACGTGGCACAACGTTATTGGCTGAGGTCCATATATCACGCCATCCATAATTTTCTATTGTTTCCGTATTCCTTTCAAAGGGAGGAAGAGAGAGAAAGATAGAGACAGAGAGAGGGGCGGCTCCAGGCAGAAACGCGAACGCTAGCTACTCCTCCCTTTCCTCCCATTTATTAGGGTTTATTTTTTATCGTTTCTGCATTTTCCCGCCACATTCACCATCTCTTTTTGAAGATCTTTTGTTCGATCATTTAGCTATTCATCATCGTTGCTTGATTTTCCAGGTTTGCTCATCCTATTTTCTTATATTTTTGTTTTTGAATTCCTTTGGTTTGCTTCGATCGAATTTTTTATGTTTCTAAGAACGAGGATTTGACCGTTGAGATGGGATGAATAATCCGGAAAAGAGAAACGAATTCTTTCAGTTTGATTGGTTCTGAAATGGATTGTTCAGATGACGACTAGTCAAGGAGGAGGATCGTCGAGGAGAAGCCTGTCGTCGACCAGCTCCTTGTTGCAGACCAAGAAGAAAACAGCGGAGAACGAAGAAGGGGGGTTGGGCGATTCAGTTTCCCGAAAGTCTTTTTCTGCGGTTCGCTCCATGTGCGGTTGTCTTTCCCTTTCGTGTTAATTACTGTAACTATGCTGTAGCATGTTAATATAAAGCTAGTCCTTGCGGAATTCTACGGACTATAATAACTTATCACTCAATGAAACATGTTTACTAATTGATGATATTTGCTTGCAGTTGACTTTCTGTTTGAATTACTTTTTTCTTTTGATTCTCTCCAACTTGAAGTTTGATTCTGTTTAATTCTGCAATGATGTATTTTGGTACTTATATTCATCAAATTCTTAGGTTTAGTAAAAGAAGAATATATGATGCACAGACAGATTGAATAAATGAATAAGAATTCACTTGTATTCCTGTTTTTTGTCTGGGTGCTGTGAGGCTTAACCATAGCATACTAATGTACAATTCTAAGGCACAAAGACACTATACCTAAAAGTAATTATAAGCAGATATGGTCATATGTTGTTGTTGTTTGTTCTTACTTGTATGTTATATATGTATTTTATTTTCTTTTTGCTCCTAAAGCAATGGCATGATAGAAAGTGCTGACTAGTATGCCACACCTCTCCCCTCACAACACACACAAACACAGTGATTGTCAGCCTAAAGACTGAGGTTCTGTCAAACTAGAACACTTATCAATTCCAAAAGTTTCATTTATACTCTTAATTATTTAATTTATTTATTGAGAAAATCAGGTCAGTGTTGAATAGAGGGGGAGGGTTAATGAAAAGAACGTATACCTTGTTACTTTTTTAGCATTGGTTATTGCAATGCTTTCTTTTTGTGCCATCCTCTTTAAAACAGTCCACTCGTAACTAGATGTATCCTCTGGTGGAAAATTTTGAAGCTGTTCCACTTGCCAGAGTAGTAGTGATGTTAGAAGTAGAGAAGAACCAAAGCTAAAAGGCAACAACAATGAAAGGCCTAATTTACTACCTGTGATAGAAGAGAGTAATCATTTGCAGAAAAAAGAAAGATGCATATAGATTAATCGATTCCTGTCCCCCAAATTGAAGTTGATTTTATTTACATACTCCGTATCACTTAAAGATTAATCTTTGGTTAGTTTAATAAGTGATGTGGATAAATTTGGTGCAGAGCACTAACAGGAGAGCGGACAGTGAAGAGATTGCGGCTGTCAAAAGCCCTAACTGTACCTGATACAACAACTGTATATGAAGCCTGCCGTCGTATGGCTGCCCGTAGGGTCGATGCATTATTGCTTACAGACTCAAACGCATTATTATGTGGGATCTTGACGGATAAGGTTTGTCATGAATAATGTATGGTGCAACTCTACAACATTATCATATAAGCATATTCTGTGTGCTTTGCAAATGCTTCTTGGATCATTGATGTGGATATGTTTTATTAACTTTATTTTGGTTTTGTTTATGTGAATGAAGGATATTGCAACTAGAGTAATTGCTCGTGAGCTTAATATTCAAGAAACACCTGTTTCTAAGGTTATGACAAGAAATCCAGTTTTTGTACTTT
Source organism: Ipomoea nil (assembly GCF_001879475.1). Lineage (NCBI taxonomy): Eukaryota > Viridiplantae > Streptophyta > Magnoliopsida > Solanales > Convolvulaceae > Ipomoea > Ipomoea nil. Next base: position 670,112 of record NW_017618004.1, on the reverse strand, counting down.
CTGACACTCTTTCTGTTGAAGCCTTGCAGAAAATGGTACAAGGTAAGGATTGCTTCACTTTTTATATTAAGCGAGATTTTTTTTTTTAATATGGCAATATTGAGTATCTTGTCTTTGAGTGCAGGAAAATTTAGACATTTACCTGTTGTGGAAAACGGGGAGGTCATTGCTTTGCTTGATATAGCAAAATGTCTCTATGATGCTATTGCTCGCTTGGAAAGGGCAGCTGAGAAAGGAAAGGCTATTGTAGCTGCCGTTGAAGGCGTTGAAAAGCACTGGGGTGCATCTGTGTCTGGTTGGTTATGAAAACTTTCCTTATTATTATTATTATTATTATTATACCTTTCAGGCTTGTTTCCATTAGATCTTACCCTATTCTTGTTGTTTAGTTATACTTGTTCAATTCATTATTTTAAGTGATGCATGCTTTTTTTTGCTTCCTTAATATAGGCAATACATTTGTTGAAACACTGCGAGAGCGGATGTTCAGACCCTCCTTGTCTACAATTATTCCAGAAAATTCAAAGTAGGTAATATCCTTACTTTTAAGTTTCCATCGGGTGTTTGGCATGCTTTTTGCAAATAACTATTTGTGAGTTAGATTTCACTCGACTTATGTCATGATGTTGCTAGGATTATCACAGTTTCACCAAGCGACACTGTTGTAGAGGCTTCAAAGAAAATGCTTGACTTTCGAATGAGTTCTGCAGTTGTAACGGTAGACGACAAACCACGTGGAATTCTTACGTGAGTGCTTTTATGTCGTAAACATTTTTTGATTTCCACTTTTAATTTTATCCCACACTCAACATATGCTGATAAGCTTGTCCCGATAACCTTTTTAGTTCAAAAGACATCTTGATGCGAGTCATAGCACAAGATCTTCCCCCTGAGTCGACTCTAGTGGAGAAGGTAACCCTCATTTGCTCATTAGTAAGACAATTTGTTTTGTTTTGGGTTTTACTTAATGTATTTCTAAACATTTTTTAATCTGATTTTTTGGCCCAAAAATTATTTATTTTTGCTTATTTCATTGAAATTGTAACAAAGATTTTCTATTGGTAATACAGCTAATAAAATGCCATGAGTTTCAGTTTCTTACTGCCTCCAGTGCTCCTTTCAATGGTTTTTTGGTCAGTATTTTGGAATTGTCTCCGTTGTCCAAAGACCAATTTATTTGTATATACTAAATCTGGCTCTTATCCAATGCCAAGATCTAAGCCTATATAGCTTTTTGTGGCTTTCTCCCACTTTCCCTTATGCTGGTCGTTCCATCTGCCTTATCTCTTAGTCATTTTGTCCTACCTTAACCTCTGTGTTTGGAAATTACTGGTTTTTAGTTAACCTAGGTGTTTATGAATTTCTTTAGAAACAAGTTAGGAGGCAATGGTGATAGGCTTAGTAGCCTGAAGCTTGCCCCTTTCTCTACCGTGCAAATGTAAGGTGGTACTAAGGTTAATGTTCATCAGCAATTTTCTTTTAGTTGATTTAGATTAAGGGACTTTTATGGTGGTATTTCACAAATGAAATTTCAGTAGAAAAGGTGATCTTTTGGAAGATGGCTTATATTATTATAAATAATGCAATTCCTTGATTTTTACAGTTATCCTTGTTTTTTTTTTTAATGGATTTGAGTTAACAATTTGTGTCATCATATCATTGTTATAAATGGACATATGGGAATGGTCTCAGTTCACTTGTTGGTAGCATTGTCTACTAATACACTAAAACCTTATGGATTTTTTACTTGATAAATAGCAATGTGATAAATTTCGCAATGCTCTTGTATATGTGAATTTAATTTTATTCATTTGGTGTTTATTGAACCACTAAGAATATTTGGATATAATGTGACAAATGGTAATATAACAAAAATTGTAGGTGTCTTTTGCTTATTAAATTAAATTTTGTCAGTTTTGTGTCATCCTTTGTATAAACACGTGCGCGCGCACACACACACACACTATATATATATATATGTATGTGTATATATATATATATATATATAGGGTGCGGCTCTCGTCTCTTGTGCGGTCACGTGCGGACATGTCAAAGCCGTAGGATGAGCTGAGATAAAACGGATGAAAATCAATGAAGAAGGGATAATACGCTGTGGCAATTTCGTAATTTCATGATATTTCGACGGTGTATTACGTTTGGTGGTGCACCACAAATCAGCACTAAGTGCATTGCCGAAATATACATGGTGCACAAAAATACTTAAATGCCAGTGTTTTTTCCTTTATGATTGATTTTCAGCCACTTGGGTGGTGCACCACAAAGCATCACGTAATGCACCACAAAGCACTCATAAGTGCAACATACACCAACACCCAATGCACCATTGAAACATACACGGTCAAGTGGTCAACAAAATTACAAAATTGCCATCGCTTTTTTCCCTTCTCTTCATTGATTTCCATCGGTCTGATATGATCTCATCCTAAGGTTCTGATATGTCCGCACGACCACACGGGAGAACATGATTGCATTTGAACCTATTTCTCTCTCTCTCTCTCTCTCTATATATATATATATATATATATATATATATATATATATATAATTGAACCAATAAGAATTTGTATTTAATTATAAATAGCCCACCATTTGGCTAGTTGAGCACAACTAGTTACTCTATAATGGATAGTATTTCAGTAAACAGCTTTAGGGTCAAATGATCACTATAAATTTCTAAATATTGAACAAAAGCATTTTTCCTAAATGAATACTAAACATAAATTGGTGTATTTATCCTAACCAACATAACTATTGCCAATGATTATATATAGTAGTAATTTCTCTCTTTTGCAAATACATTTGTTAATGCAGTGAGAAGCATACCTCTGTGTAGCTCTCTCTTATTCTGTGTGTCTCTAGGGTTAGTCACCCACTCTTTAAATACAAGCAGATTCTAAACTCATATGGTATGCAAATATTTAGTTCCCTAAAATCTGGAATACTCAATCACAGAATATTCTATAACACTCCCCCTCAAGTTGGAGCAAAGATATTGATCATGCCCAACTTGTTACACAAATAACTGATTCGGGTTCCAGTAAGGGCCTTTGTGAATAAGTCCCCGAGTTGTTCTCCTGTCTTCACAAATCCTGTGGAGATTAACCCTTGTTGTATCTTCTCACGTACAAAGTGACAGTCAATTTCTATGTGCTTAGTTCGCTCATGGAACACCGGGTTTGATGCAATATGAAGAGCAGCTTGGTTATCACACCATAGCTTTGCAGGAATTGGAGCTTTGAAACCAGACTCATACAAAAGGTTGTGTATCCACATCACTTCACTTGTTGATTGTGCCATCGCTCTATATTCAGACTCTGCACTCGAACGAGATACTACATTCTGCTCCTTACTCTTCCAGGAAACCAGATTACCTCCAAAGAAAACACAGTATCCAGTTGTTGATTTACGATCCTCTTTAGAACCTGCCCAATCTGCATCAGTAAAACACTCAATCCGAGTGTGACCATGATTCTTATACAAGATTCCGTGTCCCGGGGCTCCTTTAAGTAACTCAAGATGTGCTCCACAGCTGCCCAGTGATCAATAGTTGGAGATGACATGTACTGACTCAAAACGCTAACTGGATATGCAATATCTGGACGGGTTACAGTCAAGTAGTTTAGCTTCCCAACCAATCTCCTATATCTCTCAGGATCTTCAAACAATTCCCCCTCCTTTGTCAATTGCAAGTTTGGTATCATGGGAGTGTTGCATGGTTTAGTCCCTAGTTTTCCCGTTTCAGAGGGTAAGTCAATAACATATTTTCGTTGAGATAGTAATATACCTGTCTTGTTCCTCATAACTTCGATACCTATGAAATACTTCAGTAGTCCCAAATCTTTTGTTTGGAATTGACTGTGAAGAAATGACTTGAGAGACAAAATCCCTTCGGTGTCATGACAATGTCATCTTCATAAACCACCAACCAGATGATACCTGTTTTGGACCACTTGTAGAACATGGAATGATCCGATTTGCCTTTCACCATCCCAAAATTCTCAACAACCTGACTAAATTTTCCAAACCATGCACGTGGACTTTGTTTCAGCCCATACAATGATCGCCGAAGACGACATACCTTCCCAGACTCCCCCTGAGCAACAAACCCAGGAGGTTGCTCCATATACACCTCTTCATGAAGATCCCCATGCAAAAACGCGTTCTTGATATCAAGCTGATGCAAAGGCCAATCATGAATGACAGCCATTGAGATGAGTAAGCTGACAGAAGTAAGCTTAGCCACAGGTGAAAAAGTGTCAGAATAATCAACTCCATAAGTTTGGGCATATCCCTTAGCCACAAGACGAGCTTTTAATCGAGCCACAGACCCATCAGAATTAACTTTGACGGTAAACTCCCATTTACAACCAATAGGTCTTTTACCTGCAGGCATAGTGACCAACTCCCAAGTACCGTTGTGATCTAAAGCGTTCATCTCCTCAATCATGGCATTTCGCCACCCAGGATGGGACAAGGCGTCCCTAACAGTCTTAGGAATGGATATAAAATCAAGGGAAACAATGAAAGAACACGAGGCAGGTGACAGCCTATCATATGATGCAACAGAGGATATAGGATAAGTACAACTACGTTTACCTTTCCGGGTAGCAATCGGACGTTCATCAACTAAGACTGGATCAGATGACACAGAGGTGGTGTCAGGGCATGGAGCCGAATCTGGAAGGGGAGCTGGAGGCGGTGCCGGTACGAGTGTGTCAGGCCGAGGTCGGCGAGAATACACATGTAAGACAGGAGGGGTAGGAATAGACGCCGTGATAGTATACATCAATATATCTTCCTCCTCCCCCTTACGAACAACCTCTGGGGATGAAGGAAAGAAAGGGACGTCCTCATGAAAGGCAACATCAATGGAAATAAGATACCTACCAAGCTCTGGAGAGTAACACCTATACCCTTTTTGCACACGAGAATATCCAAGAAACACACACTTCAAGGACTTGGGATCTAACTTGGTGACATGGGGTCGAACAAAGCATACACAGCGAAATATACGCGGGTCAACAGGGAACAAAGACTTTGAAGGAAACAGAGTGTGGAAAGGTGTTTTCCCACTCAAGACCGCAGAGGGCATCCGATTGATCAAGAAACAGGCTGTGGAAACGGCATCAGCCCAAAACTGCTTGGGAACCCCCATTTGAAACATCAAGGCTCTTGCAGTTTCAAGCAGGTGCCGATTTTTGCGCTCAGCGACCCCATTCTGAGAAGGCGTATCAACACAAGAGGACTGATGTAACATACCCTTCTGACGCATATAAGAGACAAAAGGGAGTGAAAAATATTCTTTAGCATTGTCATTGCGTAAAATTTTGACAGGAACACCAAATTGAGTCTTTATTTCAACGCAGAAGCCACAAAACACCTCAAAAAGTTCAGAACGAGACTTCAGTAGATATAACCATGTTATTCGAGAAAAATCATCAACAAACGTAACAAAATATTTAAAATCGAGTTTGGAGGTCACAGAACACGGACCCCAAATATCAGAATGCACTAACTCAAAAGGAGCAGACGCTCGTTTGTAAACTCTAGGACTCAAAGGCACACGATGGTGCTTGGACAACTGACACGACTCACAATGTAAAGAAGACAAACTTGAAAACTGCGGACATAATTTCTTCAACAAGGGTAGGGAAGGATGTCCCAAACGACAATGAGCTTCTACTGGAGTGACGACACCCGAACAAGCAACAGGCTCCTGCCTCGTGGCGTCAAGAACGTAGAGGCCCCCAGACTCGCGCCCCTTACCAATAACCCTCTTCGTCAAAAGATCCTGAAACAAACAATAATCAGGGAAGAACGTAATAGAACAGTTTAAAGTATGGGTAAGTTGGCTGACCGAAATTAAGTTGAATGAAAAATTAGGTAGATGCAAGACAGAAGACAAGGGAAGCGAAGGGATGGGCGTAATGGTACCGGACCCAAGAACATGGGAGGTAGAACCATCTGCTAAGGCGACGGGGGAACTATGTGGGCGAGAAGAAAGTGTGAAAAACATACTAGAGTTACCTGTCATATGATCCGTGGCACCCGAGTCTATAACCCACTTGGAGGAGGATGAGAGAAGGCACATAGTTGCATTACCTGAGTCGGCAATAGCAGTGACCGAAGAGGATGAACGCTTTAAAGATTCTTGATACTCAGAGAACTTGGCAAACTCGTCGGCAGATATAGTGATCAACTTGGAAGATGCCTCAGTTGTGGAAGCAGCATTAGCAGTCGGATTTCCTCGCTCCCTCAACCATTTCCTACTGTCCCTTTTTATGTGGCTAGGCTTATGGCAATAATGACACACAATACCACCAGAAGTGTATCCCTGGGAATTCTTTCCATTCCCACTGCGAGGATGACGGCCAACGAGAGCATTGTTGGATGGGATGGCAGCCTCAGGCATACTTGGTTGCGATTGCACCGATCGACTCAGACGTGGAAAAACATTAGCAAGAGAAGGGATTGCAGAGCTACTAAGAATTGCAGACCTCGCCGTGTCAAACTCAGAAGGGAGACCTGCCAAAAAACTCAGAACAGCCAATTGTTCACGTTGGTTTTGCTGCTCTTTAATGTCAGCAGTGAATGGCATAAGCTGATTAAGTGCCTCATAAGTCTTCTTAAATTCCATAAAGTATGCAGGGAGAGACAAATCATGTTTTTCAGCACGGAAAAAGGACTTACAAACATCATAAACATGAGTGATATTCCCTTTCCCAGCGTATAAGTATTCCAAATACTCCATCAACTCCTTAACAGATGCACAATGACTAATGAACCCCACAATACCCTCATCAATGGAATTACGGATTTGTAGGAACAAACAGGCATCATCTCGTACCCAAGTAGCATCTTGGTCAGCCAAAGGTTTGGATAGGTGGTCACTCTTATCCAAACTAGTAAGATAAAGCTTAATGACATGAATCCATTCCAAGTAATTGGAGTCATTAAGCTTACAATCCGTGATTTTAGAATTAACAGGAACTATATCAGTGACAACCACAGACGTATTCCCAGCCATACCCACAAATTTTTGACCGCAAACTGATCAGAAAACACACAAAAAATGGAGCCGAAGGGTAACGAAACAACCTGACCTTAGAACCGAAAAGATCAACGCGAAACTGGTCCAAACTGAGCCCGGAAACGAGACCCCCTAACTCAGGCGACCCTGGGAAGACCGACCGGAAGAAATTCCGGTCGCCGGAGAGCCCTCACGCGCCGGCGGCGGCTGTCGGTGGCGCGTGAGCTTCACGCGCAGGTCGGTTCGGCCTGAAAATTTCCAGGCAAGGTCGTCGGACGACGGCGAGCAGCGGAGGACCGGCGGTGAGAACAGGAGACGCCGGAAAAAAAAAAACTATCGCCCTAGTTCTGATACCATGTTAATGCAGTGAGAAGCATACCTCTGTGTAGCTCTCTCTTATTCTGTGTGTCTCTAGGGTTAGTCACCCACTCCTTAAATACAAGCAGATTCTAAACTCATATGGTATGCAAATATTTAGTTCCCTAAAATCTGGGATACTCAATCACAGAATATTCTATAACAACATTCAACTGATTGAATCTGTATACTGCTTGGTATTATGGATTTTAACCTCCAATATTTCTAGATTTCTTTCTATTTGAGTTTTTGCTCTCCCTTATTGTCCAATGTTTTTTTCTTGTTGAGCTTAGCCTTCATAAAAAATTGTAGCCTTATGATAGATTCCTGCTAATTACTAATGTTCTGCAGCACTAGATGAAATCCTAAGAGGGTTAGATCCTATTTTGTGCAAGTTTTCTTGCAAGCATTGCACAAATATGCTTTATATCTCACCTTTCATTACTTTGTTTTTGCTCTAAAATCCAGGTCATGACCCCTAATCCAGAATGTGCAAGTGTTGATACACCTATAGTTGATGCTTTACATACAATGCATGATGGCAAATTTTTACACCTCCCTGTTGTTGATAGAGGTAACCTTTCAAGGCATGCAAAAATCTTGATAAATTATGTGCTATTGTTCCTTACCATTAAATTTATGATCTGCTGCAGATGGGGTAGTTGTTGCTGTTTTTGATGTGATTAATATCACTCATGCAGCTATTGCCACGGTAAGACACTTGTAAATATGTGTGTGTGTGTGTGTAGGGGAGGGTTCTGGTGAGAACATGCTCCCATGGGAAAAGCGAGGACTAATTTGGTCCATCCATTTGGGTTGATAGTTGAGGGTTGCTGGAAAATAAGGAGAAAAAAACTAGGGTTCTGTTTATAAATATTGTGAACTTCAAAATTTTCAATACTTATAAAATTGACCCCGTGTTTTTTTTACTAAAACAGTAAAACCCTCAACCAATTGTTGAACCCTAATGTACGGCTGAGATTAGTCCTCACTTTTTACAGGAGGACCTAGTTCTCATTTGATTCTTCCTTGTGTGTGTGTGTGTGTATTCATTGTCTTATATACACACATTATGCTTTGGCAGACGTTGGATTTACTTACATCATAATTTTTAATGCATGTGAGATGACCTTAGTGTCCAAAAACTCTTCTAAGTTCTCTCAATTCTGAAAGCTCTTAGTTATTATCTTTTGATTAGTAATGAAAACACTTAGTTAAGTTTGTTTAATCACTTTAATCCAGAGATAACTTTTTGCATATTGATAAAAATTCACTTGGTTTTCCACATTTGTATCCCTGTTCTGCACCACCCTTAACAGCTCAACCCATTACATGTATAAGTGGCTGCTCATGGTCCTTCAGTTATACAAAAGTTAGCCAATATTAATCTCAATGTCATTACTTGATGGAGGGACTAGTTATAGTTGAATTTGTATACTTGGGGTACTATCGCTGAATACTAAAGTTAGTTATTGTTATTTCCTTACAAGGTTCCATAGTTTCGAATAACATTTTGCTAGAAGAAAAGGGTGGGATCATCATTTCAATGAGAAGTTCAAATTTTTTGTTCTGTGACAAAAGTTAAAAGTTTCTCTAAATCTCTAATACACTCAATTGTGAGTCCCAGCTTTCTCTGTCATTGGTGGCTTTGTTCAACACTGTTTTTGCCTTTTTGGACATCTTTTATCTATATAAAAATTTTAAAGCTAAACAGTTGGACAAAACTATGAAAATGTAATGAAGAACTTCTCTTCAAAGTCATGTTGCTCAGCTTCATAACCAAAACTTTGCGACATGATAGTTAAAGAAATATACACAAGAATTTAAAATTGCTTGTTTAGAGTGAAAAGAAACTAATTTTGTATGATGCATTGACAGCCTAGTTGTATGTACTAGTTATGGGAGCATTTTTATAGATCATTTCACATCCTTACTCTTATTTAAACAGGCAGGAAATACTACTGAAGTAAGTAATGAGGCTACAAACTCTATGATGCAAAAATTTTGGGATTCTGCCATGGCACTGACCCCTGATGATGATGAAGAGACACGTAGGTTGTGACCTACTTTCCTTATTTGTTTTTTCCTTTCATCTTCCTTTATGTTGTTTGTTTCTAACATTAGTTGTATATCAGTGACATTTCCCTAAAAATGGCTTCTGAAGGAGGAGTGGAGACAGGAAGAGCTCTTCCAATTCCTTCATCAATCCTGCCAGCTGCTTTTGCATTTAAGATTCAAGATAGAAAGGGAAGAATGCACAGGTTCACATGCGGTATGTCTTTAAATGATTTTCATGTATGGATGTTGAAAAACGAAATTAAGCAACAAGCGTACAAATGCTAAATAAGAAATTGGTCAAAGATGGGTAACATGTGGGAAGAAAAGTTGGACACTTGAGGATCAAATTACCCGTACTTCCTAACCCTAATTCATTTTAATTTATTATAATAATATTACGGAGTATAATTTATTATAGGTCATGGATTCATGGAATATAATTCATTTTTTTTATTATTATTATATATATTATATATTACTTATTCCCTTTCAGTTCTCTTGTAAATGAAACAATATAATAGAAATTCTCAGTGATTCTATTTCACCAACCAAAGAATAGAATTTGAATTCCTACTTCATTCTCTCATCATTGCTCATCCATGGAATTGCTATTTTTTTTCCCTTCCAACCAAACACCCCATTGAAGTATTATAAGCTCTTATGGTGGCTTCTAAAGATTACTATGCATATCTGTGATTCTTCATGGATCGTGGTGCGGAATTGCTGACTCTTAATTTTATTGGAGTTCAGATACTCAAAGCATGACAGATCTCATTGCTGCAATTCTTCAGAGAATTGGTGATGACATTGACCGGAACAAGCTTCCTCAGATTCTGGTAAAGTTGTCAACGATTCAGCCATGGCAAATTATTGTGTGGACCATGGTCCACACAATGTTATGTGGACCATAACAAAATGTACATTTTTAATATACTAAATGTACATTATATAATATAATGTACACTCAGTCCAAAAATAATGTACATCCCCTGAATACAATGTACATTATTTTTGTTCTGAATGTACATTATTTTACAATATACAAAATATGGTCCACACAATAATGATTGTTCAGCCATTCTTCCTCTTCTTTCTGTGCATTATTTACTAAGCCCATGATGGACCTCTGGTTGCAGTATGAAGATGAGGATCACGACAAAGTCGTACTTGCATCAGATAGTGATCTTGTTGCTGCTATTGAACATGCAAGGTCAGCTGGTTGGAAGGTACAGGCTCTCTTTTAACATTTTTATTATTATTTCTCTCCATTTTTTTATGTATAGAACCTAGGCCTTTAGTATCTTCAACATAATAATGACTTCGTTTATTGCACAGGGGCTAAGGTTGCACCTAGATTATTCTGCATCACGTAGGCGGGATTCTGGTTATAGTAGCACAGACTATGCTCAAGCAGATGCATGGGCATCGGCATACAAATCTGTGGCAGCTGGTGCTGCATTAGTTGCTGGTTTAGGAGTATTTGCTTTCTTAAGAAGATCGGGTAATTGATTATCCCTTGGAGCAATCAGGTTTGGCTGGCTTTGTGGACAAAGATTGTGCAATTCACGTTGATTGGTGAGCTGTGCAATGTAATTTGTATTTGTGGGCGGTTTAGTATTTAAGGTGTTGTCTATATTACGGAGTACATTATATTATAAATTTATAGTGCAGTGCTACTCAGCTTCTATACATTATTGGTTACTGAATAAAGTTGTCTTCAACGAATGAACTGGCATGGTTTGATAATTTTTGTGCCAGTAGTGTTGAGAATTTAAGATACCATGGTGAATTGGTTCCACCTTTTTCAATGGAACTTTGGATCCGTTATTATTGTAAATTGCTACAATATTTTATTTTATTATTATTATTATTTTTTCACTTAATGTGAATTGCTTCAGTGGACAAGTTATTACTTAGTATGCTACACCTAATGAGTGCTCTTGCTGAAGTCGAGTTCAATTCTAATCAAGTTGAATGATGTTTAGTTGATTGTGTTTGTAGATCAAAACAGGTAGAAAGAATTGGGTGGCTTGCGGCTTAATCTACTTTAACCGGTCTGTTTTACTTGTTAAACTTTGTAGTTGTAGTGTTTCGGACACAATGAAATGGAGTAATTTATATCTACCGATTATAAATAAAAAAAAAATAGTCGATTTTGTTACAAGATAATGTATATTTTTCATTTTGGAATTTGATCCTGTGATTTTCCTTCTATAGAGGTGTCATCTTGGTTGAAGGCTCATCATTTTAATAATATTGTACTCAGGTCTAATTGTTTAAATTTCTGTTCTCCTTTTAATTCTTGTAATTTGGACCTATCATATGTTGGACTAGTTATTATGCAATGTCGTATTATTGCTAGGGACATTGGGAATATGCCTGTTCGCCATGTCAGTAGGTCAGCGAAACATGTTCGCCATGTCAGTAGGTTGCTCATGTGCTAGCACAGGTTACTGATTCTTTGTTTACCCTAGGTTCGTGATTCTCTATTCCATTGACCTGTATTTCGTCTTTGGTTGATTATTAATAAATTTCATCATTTCCCTTTCAAAAAAAAAAAAAAAAAAAAAAAAACAGTTGAGAGTAGTTGAGATATAATGAGAAAAAATAAATTTGGTTTCGAATGTAAAGGCAACCCCATTAGAGGATTTAGCACAGTACTTTTTTAGAAAAAATTGGATGATGTGGGTGAGAGAGTATGAAGAGAGAGAAGAAGTGGGTGTCTCCTCCCACCACTGAAGGGGTGAGTTGTGCCTCACCACGCATGAGGCACAATTCTTGCACTCAGGCTGGGCGCATAAATATTTTTTTTTTAATTTAGATTTTAATTTTTTTTCCCTCCTTATTTTTTCTTTTCTAATCACACATTATAAGATATATTGAATATAATATATATATATATATATATATATATATATATATATATATATAATATCTATGTATTTATATATAATAATATATAAATAGGAAGAGAGAGAGAGAAAGATTAGAATGAATAATGTTTATTCACTGGGATGGTTTAACAAATGAAAATACAATGCTCCATGTACTACTCCTATAATCTAGGCATGTTCCACATTAACATACATGACTCACCCATGTTTGTTTTTATTAAATTCTTTGACTTGATTTAATTACTAATAATATTAATAATATTATTATTATAACATTGCCTCCTTTAAACCAAGTTGGATATATTGGTCATCCCAATTTCCTTCTTCAATTTGAAAAAAATGTTTCCGTCTTCAAGTTGGATATACTGACTTGTATTTCGTTTTGTAAACCCACTTGACTCCAATTGGCTTCTTCCCAGGAGGTAAATCTGTTAACTCTCAGGTACCATTCTTTTCAATGGCGCGTATATCCTCATCCATCGCCTTAAGCCAATGAGTTTCTGTAGCAGCCTCCTCAAAAGTTAAGGATCACAATCTGCAAAGAGAGCAAATTGAATAATCTCTTCATCAGACAGGTCATTATCATGACCCAAAACATAATCTTGCAAGCGAGCTGGTAAGTGGTGCTCGCGCTAAGATCATCGAACTGACACTCTGGCTATGAAGGAGACTGGACATTATCTGGAATCAGTTGCTCTTCAACAATATTTTCAACAGCAGGAATAACAACTGAACTTTCATCTTTAGCTAACCAATCCCAGGCACCATATTCATCAAAAGTGACATCACGACTTATAACAACCTTCTTAGTTTCAGGATTGTATAGTTTATAAGCCTTTGAAGCGTCACTATAACCAATGAATATGCATTTCTCACCTTTATCATCCAACTTCTTTCTCAATGGATCTGGCACATGTGCATATGCCAAACATCCAAAAACCTTGAGATATTTGATAGAGGGTTTTCTCCCACTCCAAACTTCTTCGGGTGTCTTATCACGGAAACTTTTAGTTGGACACCTATTCAACACATAGACAACACAAGCAACAGCTTCTGCCTAAAAAGGCTTAGGCAGATTCTTGGATTTCAACATGCACCCTACCATATCCATGATAGACCTATTCTTCCTCCTAGCCACTCCGTTTTGTTGTAGAGTGTATCTATCTGTCATATGGTGTTGGATACCCTTCTTCTTCAGAAAATCATCACAGGCAATATATTCTGTACCTCTATCAGTTCTCAAAATTTTAATTTCATAACCACTTTGCTTCTCAACAAAAGCCTTAAATTGTTTGAAAACATCACATGCTTCAGACTTTTGCTTCAGAAAGTAAACCCATGTTTTTCTACTGAAATCATCAATGAAAGTAATAAAGCACTTACAACCTCCATGTGGGGGAACCTCCAACGAACACAGGTCTGAGTGAACAATCTCCAACTGTTTTGTAGCTCTCCTTGACTTGCCCACAGGGAAGGGATCTCTATGCTTCTTCCCAATCACACAAATCTCACATATACGATCAGGGACATTCACAACAGGTAAATCAGAAACAAGTTCCTTTCTCGCAAGATAGTGTAATCCAGAGAAATGGAAATGCCCAAATCGCATATGCCATAACCAATTATCATCACAAACTTCAGAATTAAAGCAAGCAAGGAGAGTATGCTTAATTTTTAAAGGAAATAGTCGATTCTGGGACATATTTACCTTTGCAATCAAGACTCCTTTAGCATCTGCAATGGTACAACACCCATGAGCAATATCTATCTTATATCCTTTTTCTGACAACTGACCCATACTCAACAAATTTTGGTGTAGTTCAGGAACATAGAACACATCGGATATAAAATTGTGAGTACCATCCTTCAACTGAATAGAGATTTTACCTTTCCCAAAATTGGCACCTTTGACTTATTGCCAAACGTTACTTCAGACCGGACTGATTCATCTAGTTCGGAAAACAATTCTTTCTTCCCACACATATGGTTACTACACCCAGTATCCAAGAACCATATGTTCTTATCTGTAGAAAAACTATTGCTGGCAAAAAGTAAGGTTTCAGAACTCTCACCAGACTTTTCAGCAGTGTTTTCAGCAATGTTTGCTTGATTTCCACGATTGTTGTCCTCATTATACCAAAAATCTGCAATCTTGTGTCCATACTTGCCACAATTGTAGCAATAAAATGGAAATTTACCTTGTTTGGTATTACCTCCACCTCTTCCTTGGTTGGAGTTACCACGACCTCTTCCACTAGAACCTCCTCTTCCTCTTCCACAACCTCTACTAGATCCTCCACCTCTTTGATTAGTGCCAGTCACATTAAGGGTGACTTGACTCTTCAAAGCTTCTTCAGCTAGTGGTTCCGATTTTGACGCAATCCTGTCAATATGACTTTCTACCATACCTTTCAGCTCTGCAATTGATAAGAGCTCGGTTTTGTGTGACTCTATTATTGAAGCCACCACATGGTCATACTTCATCGGCATAGTTCGTAGAACTTTTTCAACCACTGCACCATCTTCAATTGTATCTCCGTATAACCCCATCTTATTCACCATATCAATAAGACGAGTGAAATTCATATCTACTGTTTCTGTAAAGGTCATCTCACAATTATCGTACAACTTTCTCAACGACTGCAACTTAGACTTCTGCGCCCGATCGATTCCTTTGTGTGACACCTTTAAGATGTCTCAAGCTTGTTTTGCTGTTTGAGCACAAGCTAATTGCCCAAAAATGGAATAATGAACACCTTGGTGAATTTGACCCAAGGCCAATTTATCTCGCAGTATAGCGGCTGCATCAGCTCCTTCGGGTAGACCGGGATCAACAAAGCGCCAAAGATTTTGAGCTTGCAAATGTGTGGACATCATAATTTGTCAATAATTGTAATCGAGTTTCCCGTCCAATTTGGGACCCTACCATACAATATTGAAATTTGTTGCCATATTTCATTACGGGAAATATTTCGGGGTTGAAAGGTTGACTGACTTTGATACCAAATGTAAGATATATTAAATATAATATATATATATATATATATATATATATATTATATATATAATATATCTATGTATTTATATATAATAATATATAAATAGGAAGAGAGAGAGGGAAAGATTAGAATAAATAATGTTTATTCACTGGGATAATTTAACAAATGAAAATACACCACATATTTATACTAAGAGAAAGCTAATAAATAGGGAACTAATGCTCCATGTACTACTCCTATAATCTAGGCATGTTCCACATTAACATACATGACTCACCCATGTTTGTTTTTATTAAATTCTTTGACTTGGTTTAATTACTAATAATATTAATAATATTATTATTATAACACACATGAAACAACTCTTCAAAAATGTCACACTATTAAAAATGTTCTAAGTTAGGGGAACCCAAGTCCAAGTTGAGAATTTTTTAATGATATATTTACTTTTATTTGTAAAAAAAGAAAAAATAAAATAAATCTATGCTAAAAAAAATTGCAAGTTTGTAGCCCATGCTATAACAAACCAAAATACTAGAAGGAATTAATGTCGTCAATGAAGCTAATTAAGCTTGCTTAGCTTGCTATCTACCATCTTCAAAAGAACTAGTAGATATTTGGCCTATGGACGATGAGTGACGATATGATGATGCTGTCGTAGTAGTTGTGCCTGTAGAGAACACCCCCAGAAATTTAGAAGTAATTTCATCCACTCTTCTTGATCCCAGAGACCCCAACGCCTTTTCAATCCCAAAATCTTCGTCTCCATTAAGGTACCTCATCACCTCTCTCATGGCCGGCCTGGCTTCCGGTTGAGAGTGAGAACACAAAAGACCAAGCCCAAGAACCAACACCGCCTCTTCAATAACGTAGCCACACCTAATCAACTTAGGATCAACGGCGTCGAGAATTCTCCCCCGTTGAAAACACTCCACCACCCAATCCCCCAGCGCCATGTGGCCGTGGTCTTTGCTACTGTAGATCACCGGAGGCCTTCCGGTTGCTACTTCGAGAAGTAAAACGCCGTACGCGAAGACGTCGCTCCCGGTTGAGGCTTTCCCGGTTCGCGTCAGCTCCGGCGCTAAATACCCTATTGTCCCCACAACGTTGGTGGTGTGGGAGTTTCTGCCGTGGTCGTACAACCGGGCCAGCCCGAAATCGCCTAGTCTGGCATTCATGTCCCCGTCTATTAGGACGTTGCTCGACTTGATGTCTCGGTGGACCACCACCTGTTCCCATTCTTCGTGTAGATAGAGCAACCCGGCAGCCACGCCCTTGACGATGTTAAACCTGTTAGAAGATACATCATAGATAGATATTAGAAGAATACAATACTACATTATTATTGAATAACCTTTATAGAGTCATTACATGTTAGATTTAAATATAATCTAACTATAATGAATAATAATCTGTCAGAAACCTGATTTCGTAGTAGCCCGAGCCAAAGTATTGTTGATATATATGTTGATTTTCACAGTTGATGTCCTATTGTATTGTCCATCCAAGAGGTAACACAATAGGACATCAACTGTGGCAGCTACTACTAGGTCAGATTTATATTAAACACAAAATCTGGTTATCTAATGAGTAAATGCCATACAATTAGAACAAAAGCTGACTAATTTATTCAACATTACCTCTGCTCCCATGTTAGTACAACGTTGTTGTTGTTGGTTTTTGGTCGGTAGAGTAAAGAGTCTAGGCTTCCATTGGGGACATAATCATAGACTAGAAGAAGATCATTCTTGTTCTTGCACCAACCTTGTAGGTTTACTAAATTCTTGTGCCTTAACCTCCCCAAGCTCTCGATCTCCGCCACAAATTCCCTCACCCCTTGAAGGGAATTCTTGTTAATCTTCTTCACGGCAATCTGAACTCCATTAGTGGGTATAACGCCCTTGTACACCGTCCCAAACCCTCCAACTCCGATCAGCTCGTTGTCTCTGAACCCCCGGGTAGCCGTGTAAAGATCTTTGTACCGAAACCTGTGCGGGCAATCCAATTCCCAGTCTTCCAAAGCCTCAAAGTGCCTCACCCTTTTGTATAACGCTAGGAAAACCCACGCCGCCATGGCTAAGAATGAGAGGGAGCAGAAAGTGGCAATCAGGGCCTTCTTGAGTTTGGTTTTTCCGGCGGATTTTTGGTTCTCCGGCGGGGGAATAGGGAGCTGGGAAAGATTAAGCGGAGGGGCAGGTCCATTGAGGCGAAAACTCCAGCCCAGAATGTAATGAGAGCTCGCCAAATTTTCCCCTGTGGCGGCTGAGAAACCTGCGTACATTTGGTTCTTCATCACAGATGAGAGTTTTATCTGTTCAGACATTAATGGCCGGCTTGGCTTTGGGACATGGATGGGAGATACGGTGATTTTAACGGTTTCATTAACTCCGTCGTAATCTACCCAGGCTTGGATTGGCTCCCCGCTCTGTAACTTCACTTCTTCCGTCTTTCGAGTGCCGTTAATGTAGTACACTGCCGGCTGCGATGCCACCGATCCCATTCCATTGATGTTGATTCCGATGTGATTCCCGTCATCGTCTTTCCCCTCGTTATGCCCATTCACAGTATCGAATTCAACCATGAAAACATGGTTTGATTCCTGCCCATCATTGCTGGAGTTGAAGACTCCGAGGTAATGGTCTCCTTGAGCGCCGGGAAATTTCATGGATGGAGATAAAGTGAAACCGAAGCCATATCCGCCTCGGTTAGTCCCAAGAGGGATTATGGCGAAAACGAAGTAAGTACTAAAGGAAACAACGTTGTTGTTATGTGAAGTGGAGTTGAGAAAAGGGAGTGGGGTGGGGTAAAATGCATGGCCGATTGCGTCGTGTGATCTGTTGGTGAGCTTAAGCGCGCCGCTTGGTCTGATCACGGTGGCTCCCTGCAGGTTCAGGTTTGATCTGTTGAATCCATTGTACAGAAAATCAAAGGATTCCGATACCGTGAAGAGAGTGGAAATGGAAATAAGGAAGGCGATGAGGGAGAAGGGTGCAGCCATTGATGACTCGAAAGGAGAATGGAAAAGTTCTACAATGGGTTCAAACTTCTGGGGAATTGAAGAGTGGTGGAGGCCGTCAAGTCTATATTAGTAGAAAAAAGTTTTCAACTTTACCGGTAACTCAGTTGATTCTTGAGTGGTAGATTATTGACAAATAGGCAGAATTGAATCTTGGTAGCAGTAGTGTGGAGTTGATTCTTGAGCGGCAGATTATAAGCAATGACACAAAATTGAATCTTGGTAGCAGTAGTTTGGAGTTGATTCCTGAGTAGCAAATTATGGACAAGAACTCAAGATCGAATTCTGATAGCAGTAGTGTGGGAGTGACACCGTGGTGGACTCTTTGTGGACAATCGAATCTTGACAACAGTAGTGTCAGAATGATATATACCCTGATGGATTCTTTATGAGCATCAGTGTCTTGTCATCTAATTGATCATTGAGTCATAGTAATTTACTACCATACTTTGAAATGAGGGATTTTGTTTTTTTGTGGACGAGAAAAAGTTTTCAAAGGCAATATAACACAAATATGTTAATGTTTGAAGACAATTGCAATAATGTGGGAGTTGCAATAAGGGCGAGATGTGACGAGGAGGAAGCTATCTAGATAGGTTAGCTTTGACGTAGAAAAGAGGGCGAAGTGATATGTACAGTAGCGTCGTTTAGCCGTAGAAGAAAAGGGAGAGAGAGTCTAAAATGTTGAAAATTTCTAAGTTATAGATTGGTGACATTTTGACGTTACTATATATACGCGTTGCAATTCTTCGATCACCCATTAATGGCATCAATTATCAGTCATATGGTCCGTATAGTCAGCTCAACTGGTTAAAAAGGTGATGTTTGAGAAAAATAATTCAGAATTGAGTCTCATCAGCAACAGTATGAGAGCAACCTCTCAAAGTGAGGGGCTTCTTATGCACAGTAAACAAATGTCTAACTTATGTGGTTTAGTTAAGTTACCATAATTTACATCTTTTCAGATGCTTTGTTGGAGCGGGGTGTAGAGATCATTGGAGTTGGAGATTTAACCTTTTCAGGAGAATTATAAGTCATATGAATGCATTCTTTTGGCGGCAGTAGTACGCAACTCGCTAGATTAATTAGGCCAAAATACCTGCTTCCATTCATCTCTGCTCGTTTACATATAGCCACATGTAATAATTATTATTAATGCCATTCACATGATGTCATGATTAAGTGGCATATATAGAATTTTAGAACACAAAGTCATATATTCGATTTTTAATATAATCTCTTTAAATTAATGAACCAAGAATTGTAAAATACAATGATATTTTTTTGGTGATACTCAAGATTTTCACTGTTGGACACAGTGACTAATCCCTCGCTGAACGGTAGGCACCTCTAATGAGTGAAATCACTAGCATGGAGATTTAAGGTTGCTCAATGACCCAAAGACAATTATCGAACCATTGACATTTCGTTAAGGATAGATCAGATGAGTCTTATATGTGAATACGTTAAATGTTGTGTATTGTGCATTTAAATAAATGTCTGATGTAGTAAATATGGTCGGCATTGTCTACACTAAAGTTCTAGGGTCAGTTCCGGGTTCGGATCATTTGCCTAGTTTGCTTGTTGGTTTAAGTTCTAAAGCACCGAATGCTTGCCAGTGGGTCAGAGGCTCCCGAGCTAATAGCTAGTGAACAGAAATGGGCCAAAAGTCCCCATCTCAGTAATAAATGCAGTATTTATAGGGAGGAATGGGAAACAGTTTCCGGTCTCGCGGCATGCGCGGCACATGGAACACATGCACGGGTTCAGGGCGAGGCCCAAGGGGGCTTTGACACGTGCCCTGATATTCCAGAGGGCCCTGCGTACTGCCCCAGGCCGGGACCAAGTCGGGAAGCCGGCCCCGACCTGACTAGGTCGGGGTCACAAATAACGTAAGAGTGACACTGCAGGTCATCCTTAAGAGAGCTAAGTGAGTTAGGAGGTCGGGACCGTGCAGTACGAGGTCGGTACGGTCGGATCGGCCCAGCTCTAGAAGGAGGTTTGACATCGACCATCGTATGCGTACAGTTGTCGGGGAATAATCTCCATCAATGTCCAATGAAAAAGAGATAAAAAAAAAATCAATACATTAATTATATTGTAAGAATTGAAGAATATGTAGTCTCAACTAAAAGCCCTACTAATGCAAGTTGATTGCATTTCAATAGGTTCCAAGCAACATATGGGCTAGTTTCACATGAGTTTGATACCAAATTAAATGACATGTTATCAATTAAAAGTTTAAACTGATTGTACGTACTGTTAGACTACATGCTTATGCTATATATATATATATATATATATATATATATATATATGTGTGTGTGTGTGTGTGTGTGTGTGTGTGTGTGTGTGTGTGTGTGTGTGTGTAACAAAAATGTGTAGTTTAACTATTAACATATATATGTGTTCAACAATAATCATACAAGAAAGTAAACACAATATGTAAGAAATTTATCAATTAGAAAGAGCTAATAAGTGTACAAGAAAACTAGTAAATTAAATCATATCATTTGTCACTACGACAACACATTTTCTATTATCATTAAAATCTTACAATAATTTGTTTTTACGTGATTTTAGATAATTGCGTGTATTAGTTTTCAAAAAAGATATGCGTGTATTATATTTGGATAATAAAAATATTTACAATTTATCACTATTTTTTTTTACTATCTAGCTAGATGCGTACGTGTAAATGTGCAATTATCTATCTATCTATCTATCTATATATATATATATATATATATATATATATATATATATATATATATATATATATATATATATATAGAGTTGCACTCGGGTGCAAACGGCTTGCCCAGGCGCGAAATAGGAATGGATTCTGTTCGTCCACGTGTCCAGATCTAATGGATGAGAAACACTGATTTTTTAAAAAAACGCGGTGGCATTTTCGTAAATAATTGAACATCGAAGTGCAAGTAAAATGTATTACAAGTGCATGTAAAATGTATTATAGGTGCAAATAAAAATTTACACCGAGCATCAATACTTAGTTGCACTTATAGTTCTAAGTAGTTGCACCTATAGTTCTAAGTAGTTGCACACATAGGTATAAGTAGTTGCATCTAGGTGTATGAATGTTTGCAAGTGGTTTTCAGGAGTATTACTACCCGCTGAACTCAGATCAATGAATGTTAACAAGACAAAATTACATGCACTTATAGGTGAAAGTAGGTGCACATATAGTTATAAGTAGTTGCACCTATACTTATAAATAATTGCACATATAGTTATAAGCACACCCAGGTGCATGAATGGTTGCGGAAAGTGAATGCTAACAAGGCAAAATTACATGCACTTATAGGTGAAAATAGGTGCACTTATAAGAGATTTTACTTGCACTTCGATGTTCAATTATTTACGAAAATGCCACCGCATTTTTTTTTTAGGTTATTAGATCTGGACACGTGTCACGCGCTGATTCGTTCGCATTTCCTTCCTGGGCACTTATTCGCACCTGAGTGCGTCCCTATATATATATATATATATATATATATATATATATATATATATATATACACTAGTTTTTTTAAGCGTTTTACGCGAATGGGATAATACCCAATGGTTATTTTTAAATAAGTATTTCAAAATATATCAATGCAATATTATATAGGAGATGTTCATGCATAGGTAAATAAATGTTGAATTTGTTTATTTAAATCAGTAATTTAAAGTATATAAATGCAAAATAATATATGAGAGATTGATTATAATTGTCACTAAAATAAATGTTTGCAACTTTGTAATAACGCTAGTCTAAATACTTAGTCTAAAAACGATAGTCTAAATAAATATTACTTTTGGTTTAAATTTCTCTAATTCTTCTTAATTCTCTTTTGGGTAGCATTGTCATTGCCTTCATCTTCAGTACATGTCTTTTTTTTTTTTTTTTTAATTGGTAATATGTCATGTGCAATTGGGTTACTGGTGGTAGCATAGAGGGATTCATCGTGCAATGAGATTATGATGTAAGAAGCTTTAGATTAATTTGCCTTGTTGTGTATATGATGGGATCTTAGTTGTACTATGAACTCTTTATCTTACCAGCACCTATTGATATTTGGTAGTGGTAGTTTTCCCCTTACATGTTTCATGCATTGTGAGATATGTGTCGTAGGCTATTATGTGAAAGTATTGAACAGAATATTAATATTTATTATATTTGTATAAAATACTTGGTAAATAAATATATATAACATATTTTGTATTATAATTTTGATATTTAATTACAAGATAATGTAAAAAGATGATAATGGACAATGTAGTGAATATAATAAATTAATAAATTTGAAGATAGTGAATCTTTCAATTGAAAAAAAAATAAATATAATATAACTAATGAAATTATATCTCTTTTTAAAATTTTTATAATGAATAATTTCTTTTTTAAAAAGGCATTATAATCTAATTCTAAATTAATTAAATGCATATGTATTATTTTTTGTTGTAGCTACTAATTTATTTAATTAATAAGAGTAATAAAGTGACGTACATACTTTTCATCAACAATAATGAAATCATTGATTTTATTTTTTTTTAGTTTCTATTTGTTGTTGAGACAAATTGTTTTGAGAATTTTTCAATTACAATTGTTACAATTCCTGTCAATAGAGAATGATAATAAATAATTTAAAATATATAGTTACAATATATATTGTTATAATGATATAGTAAAAATTAACTCACATATTTCTTTAGAAGTTTTCATGAATTGATAAAATTCTGATGTGTAAATTTGTTCAATTGGAGCCAGTGGGATGTCAACATTGTCAATTCTTTATAAAATGGTCCTATCGTTTTAGAGTCCAAGTATAATTGTATTTATGATCAATAACTTTGTAGTTAAGTCGCACAGGTCTGACAATGATGTAAGAACAATTTTGTCTGATAAAAAAAATAATAGTATAATATTTATAAAGTAATGTACAATTGTACCATTATAAAAAATACATTAAAAAAAATTAATATCATAACGACCTAAATCATTCCAATAATGCAAAAGTATAATTGAAGTTTTGTTCTAATAATCAAAATAAGATTAATTAAACAAAAAAAAAAAAAAAAAAAAAAAAACCTTAACCTAAATTTGTATTTTAAAAAAAAACATAAAAATCAAAGCATTTTTGTGATTTATAATCTTTGAATGCTATGTATTTAGTCGAACTAATTATTTGACCAAAGTTTATGTTAAATATTATATTATATATTTTTTAATACATTTTAACATATCCGTATAGTAGTATATATTTAACAATTATGCCAGCTCTAATTGGGATAAGGTTCGAACCTAAGACCTTTCTTATAGAAATTATTATTATTATTATTATTTATTGAAAACTTCTTATAGAAATTAATAAGTAAGTTAAAAATAATAAATAGTTAACGGAATATTCCATTAATAAAGTGTATACTAACGGAATTTAAGTTATTTAAGGAAAGAAAATAATATAATAGTGGGTAAATAAAGAAAAGTATTAAAAAAAAATACTAAAATCAAAATAATATGAACCATTTATTTTAAGAAATAATTACACCAATATTTTTGTTGTTCCAATTAAGGGCCTAACATTATTGACTCTTATTATAATTGTAGAAGATGTAGAGGTAGATTGTAGATGGATATATAAAAGAGTGCAAGCAAATATTATTGCTCATTATATTTTCGGACTCACAAATCCTAGTCAAACAAACACTCCGTGTTATACTTCAAAAAAACATACTCCGTCTTACGGAACAATTGTCAAAAAGATATATAAGAAATCGTCGTTTGACCCCAAAACTATGAAGAGTTCTTAGTGTTTTTTTTTTTTTTTCGATCAATGTATATATATCATAATTCTATTATTAAAAGTTAAGAAATAATGTATAAGAAATAACATTCATAAGTACGTCTTAGGGATGGCAATTCTATCCGCACCTAACGGGTTACCTGCATCCCCGCCTCAATGGGTAATAAAATACCTGCATAATTTGGGTAATGGGTGCGGGTATGGGGGAAAAGTTTTAAATCTGCGCGGGTATGAGGGCTGGTGTGGGGAGAGGTATCCCCGCCCTGCACCCGCCCCCGCATATATATATATATATATATATATATATATATATATATATATATATATATATATATATATATATATATTGTGTTATTATATTTAAGTCAATATCAAAGTATTATGTTATTTATTTAATCTGTTAGATTTTTGGGTAGTAAGGGAAGATCCTAACTCACAAATAATACAGCTTCTAATTATTTTTTGGTGCTAGTGGCTAAGATTTTATATGCTAATGTTGAAGTTGGAAGCAAATGTAATATTCAAGTTGATAGTTATTTGGTGAAGACTTTGATGCATTAATATTATAAATTGTAGTAATAAAAATTTTATTAGATGTAAGTTTCATATTATTAATGAGACTAAGGTTAAATGCAAAATCCCCACGGGTATTTCTCACACCCTCAAAATCTCCACGGGAGCGGGTATAGGAAGGAATTTCATTACCCGCGGGTGCAGGTGCGGATATGGGGAGTGGGGTTGGATTGCGGGGGCGGGGGCGGGGGATATATCCCCCGCCTCCGTCCCGTCCCATTGCCATCCCTAGTACGTATAGTTAACTTTGCATCAGTTATTTTATATTACAAGCAAAAGAAAATAATAGGCTATGAAATTATACACGAAAAATACAATTTGCTCATCCAACTTAAACAAGTGTAATTAAATCTTTAAATAAGTTAAATTTGTGCAATCAAAGCGAAATGATCGATACTTTAGTTAAACTACTGAAAATTTAAAATTTTAATTTTTGTTTTGTAATGACATGGAAAATCTTAAATATTTTTATTTGTGTTGTCTTCACCGCCCTCTTTCAACACAAGTGGAGACAAAAAGAGGCGTATACTTGTTTCTTCGTCCGGGTGACGAAAGAGTAATTAAGTTCTTTGTCTCTAAGTTAAAGACGAAATTTTTTCTTTATTCATGGTCATAGATGAAGAACACCTCTTCATCTCTTCTAGGACCGAAGGAGGGATAGATGGTGAAGGTAGCCATGTTGGCTGTATTAAAATTTTATTTCTTTATTTTTATTAAAGGTGGTCCATGTAAGCACAAATAAAAATGAAAAAGTAAAATTTTAAATTATAAACTAACACCATATCATAATTTTTACCTGGAGTACTAGTTATCTGATCTTGGTTTGATGACACAATTTGGCTTATTCAAAAATTTAATTACACTTTTATTTTTAAAGTTGAATGACCTAATTAATATAATTTTTGTGTGTAATTTAGTGGTCTATTTGATCTTTTTAACAGAAAATAAATTATAAACCAATTACATAAATTTAAATTAAACAGCTATATAACATCAATAAGTAACACATTAAATGTCAATTTCACTGCTAAAGTTATAAACTCATAAAAAGTGACAAAGAGATATCTTATTTGAGAATCATATTTAATTGATATCTTTGCAAAATGAAAGACAAGATGATGTCAATACATGTCTATATATAGGAGAATTATTAATTGTCTCATACATTTGAAAAATAAAATAAAGAGGACAATGCCTCTATGGCTCTATCTACGAAAATTTATCAAAGTATTTTTGTAATATACTTGGGTATATTACGGAGATATAAATGAGGCTTGACCCAAAAAGATAAGCTCAAGGAGAAGAGCTATCCAAGATGACAAGTTCAGGACGGGTGTTCTAGGATCCAACCTTGGGGTCTGCCTGGTTGAGGTCGGTTTAACTGGAGTCGACACAAACTTGACTGATGTGTCCAATCTTCTTAGAGAACGTTCATATCACTCTGAAAATGATCAGGAGATCATTAGGAGGTTGTTGTATATATACTTACCAAATTTTTGCTTTGTCTAGCATAGGACACATTTTCTATAACAAACATTTGCTCATTGTAATATTTGGGCTAGCAAAAAATCCAATATTTTCTTTGTTCTTTTGTGTTACATTATTCATATTCTATTGGCCATACAGTGTTGATTTAGTCATGTGGATTGGAATTAAATGTTGATTTCAAATAACGCCTAGACCTAGTTGCATTACATCATTTTCATTTAGTCAATGGGGTTTGACACGACTCCGTTAAGACTTTGAATAACGGCAATTTATATACTACACCACGGCGCGCATTGCATTGTACGTTCAGATGCAAAACGACGTCGTTTCAATTTTTATTTTTATTTTTATTTTTTTTGTTGAAATTTTCCGCCCCAGTGTTTGCCAGTTAATTTTTCTTTTAAAAAAACCCATGTTCAAAAATATACATAATGTTATACATGAATGTACATAATTGTATACATGAATGTACATAATTGTATAACAAAATATACATATTGTTTTTTAAAAGATAATACACATAATCTAACATAATACATAATAAACATAAACTTTTAACATAATACACATCAACTCTTAACATAATACACAAAAATTTCCTGATTCGGATGTACATAATTGTATAAAAAGAATGTACATAATTGTATGAACAAACATACATAATTGTATGAACAAATATACATAATCACAGCAACTTCCTACCGCGCCTCCCAAAACGACGTCGTTTTGGGAGGCGCGCGACGTACAGTGCTACGCGCGCCGTGGTGTAGGGTATAACGATTGACCTTGGGCAATTTATATCATGAACTAGAGTTTACATAGTATTATAAACCATAAATTGCAATATTACATATAAAATCTTAATTATAATATAGCTATATGGTTTGGTGAGCAATTATTGGAAGAATAATTACTCACCAAACCATATGGTTATATTATAGTTAAGAAACCATATGGTTATATAATAGTTAAGATTTATTTATTTACTTATTACATGGTGCATAAAATTCAAATTAACCTTAATTCATTTTCATCTTTCTTGCCTCATCCAATCCATCCAAAAACTCACAAATAAACTTCAGGTGAGGTTATTCTAATGAGGTCAATCTTATAAATTTAGTACATAGTATTTAATATTACAAAATTTTAAGAACTCAGTAAACTACAATAGTAATTGAATTATAATTTTCAAAGTCATCGCGGTTCAAAATTTTTAGACCTTTGAGATTTCTAGAGTACTATTGTAGTTTACTAAGTCCTTAAAAATTTGTAATATTAAATACTATGTACTAAATTTTTAGTATAGTTTAAGATTTGTAGTAATCATCCACCTTAAATATCAATTCTTATTGTAATTGTATATATATTTATATATGTTCATAATTTTATCATAGCAATTCACACATAATTATTAAATAATAAAATTGATATTATATATGAATAAACCTCATATAAGGTATATTTTTATAACATATTTTCGGTGCGATGCACGGGACAAATACTAGTTTATACTAATAAAGTACAAAATCTCATAAACACAAAAAATCATAATATAAGACACAACATTATGGATCATGAATTGAAACGAAGTACATAATTTATACTCGTAAGGTATAAAACTTCACACAAGGCATAAAAATCATAGTACAATTCACATACACGTGTTATATATTTACTTATTTTTCAAATCTGATTTAGTTACAAAATTTGTGTTCATAGGCACAAAATTTCATAACACAAGATACAAAAATTCATAACATAAAACACACTTACTAATTTGTTCTAGGTACATAATTCATACTCTTAAGGTATCAAATTTTATAACGCAAGACACAAAAAATTCCAACACAAAACACATAGTCACATACATATGAACCATAGTCCACAATGCAGCGTGATCCCTGATCCATGATATAAGGATTGCTTGCCTTGACCTTGACGGTAAATTATACCATGGGCTAATGTTCACCTTGCATTGTAAATTATTGTCTAAAATAACATTCAAATAATATGTCTGCACTTAACATATTACATGTCTTTAGTTAATAGATTATGTACATGTGAATAAATTGATATCACATAACATGTTAACTATATACATTATAAACATATAATATAATTACCATACAATGTATTTGTAGTTAATAAATTATATATGTCTTCAATTTATTTACAAAATGTATACTCCGTAATTTTTAACTGCAAACTCATAATTTTTAAATTATAATCTATAGGATTGAACCTTAACTACCTTCTAGGTTTCTCCCCTGCGGCACTCCCTTACGGCTCAGGCCCTCTGCAGTGCCCCCGCTCCTGATATCGACAGTCCAGTACCCTGTACCCACTACCTCAGCCCTCAGCACGACGCCAGCGACCGTAACTCCTCGACTCTAGATCGGACGGCGAGCAGTCAGCGACTCAGCGGACCTCACTCCTCTGCCTCACTGTAACTCCTCGGCTCTCACAGTGAGGCGTCGCACAATCGAAGCCAACAACAAAATCGTGAACTCCGCCCCAGCAAAATCGTCAACAGATACTCCTCAAGGTAAGTGTTTAATTTTTAACCAAGGGGTAAGCAACGCCTTTGTACTAGGTTTTGCTTTCATTATGGCAATCAGAAAATTAATTTCATCTTATAACTTGTGTGTTAAAAATACTTGTGTTTATTCAGCTTAATCTTAGACTTTTCAGGTTTTATTATGCATTTTGCACCAAGTTAAGTAATAAGTACTGCAATAGTACAATTATTTTAAGCTTACATTAGAAGTTCATATTACAAGTACTCAGTTCAAGCTCCAATAAACTATTACATGATAATGCATTTGCTACTAAATACTAGCTACCACATGCTTAGCTCACTGGTTCAGTAGGAAGAGACCAAGGTTCAAAACTCGGCAATATTAGTGTTGGGATTATGTCCAAAGTGGGCAGATCCCGACTGAGCCATTGAGTTACCGTGGGGAAGAAAATGGTAATTACTCTCGTACTAATAACCATTCAATTCAACTACAATAATCCACCATAGGAAGTTACTATCACTTCCTACATGTAATAGAGTCAATAGTATTAAAAAAAACATGTGAGATAATCAATGCCACATCCAAGCCATAATAGAAATGCAACTTCCTATGACTTTCATTATTATCCCAACGCTTTAGCTTCATCAATTCAAGATTGTTTTTTTTTTTTTTTTTTTTTTTTTTTTTGTTGCTTTGTAATTTATTTATTTTTGTTTTTCAACTTCAAGTTTTAACATCTCAATTCGTTGTCATTTTTGTCAAGATGCTTTAGTAGTCCTTTGACGACCTTACACAATGTAGTCCTTTGACGACCTTACATAACGTGCTTGAAAACATCTATATCAATGCACCTAAATGCTTCATAGTAATTATTTGTCTAACAATCCAAAATTAGGAAATTTGAATCAAACCACAACATACAATTAAAAAAAATCAAATGCAAAAGTAATTATTTTTTTTTGCATACATTTACTCCATATCATGGACGTTCTTGGTATCATTTACTAGGATTCGCATAACTCTAAGACATTCAAATTAGTAATTGCATTTACATCAGAATTTCACAAAACTTTTGATGATGTACATTATTTGAATTTGTAAAATTTATTTATTTATTTTTTTTAATACACGTTATAAAACTATAAAAGTTTCTATGAGATTGACTTTATCTATTAGTTAAGTTGTTTTATAGAATGCAACCTCGTTGTTTATTCCTTGGAGAACAGTTATATTGAATTGATTATATGTTTTAGAATTGATGGTGATCTATTTTTAAGCTCATAATCAGCTGGAATATGCTGGAATTTAGTCTAATTGTGATATGAGATTTCTGTGCATTTAACTGTGGTATCAGTTAAGGCATAACTGTCTAACTGTATCATCTTTGCGTTGGTAGACTTCTTTGTTAGATTGTTCAAATACTCGAACTTAAAAGCTCAAGCTATGGCTCGAAAACGCAAGCTCAAATCGAGCCAATCGAACTGAGTTCGAGCAATATGAAAATTAGTGAGCCAACCTCAAGTTACAATTTTAAAATTTGATTGAACTCGAGTTTGAGCCACTATATATTTATTGAACTTGAGCTTGAGCGAACCCAAATTCGAGCTATGCTCGGCTCGTTTGCAGCCCTAGATACAATAATTGAATCTCTCTTATGAATTTCCATCCACTTCAAATTGATTCCCTTTCCTGCTTCCCCACATTCCTTAATTCGCTCAAATCCTCAAACCAACACTTGCATTTATACAAATACATATCAGATCTCAAATTCATTCAGATAAATCTTGGCAATTCTGGTGGCAGTTTTGTTCAAGAAACCTCCGCTATTCCTGCAGCTGTACGAGGAAAAGCCGAAACCCTAGGGTTCTTCAATTTAAGTCTACAGGATGGGAGATGGGTTGAAGAATTTTGACGTAGAGAAGCTCATGTTGTGGAGCAACGACCTCGTTGAGGTCTTGAAGGATGGCGAAGATGTCAATTCTTTGAAGCAGCTATTGGAGCAATCTAACTCCCTTCAATCTCAGTGCAATACTGATTTTAACGACACCCAGAGGTCCATTGAAGGTAGTTAGTAAGTCTTCTCTCTTTTTGGCTTTACTTGTATAAAGAAACCGTTTTTCTGTGGTTCAGTATTGTTAAATTCCAATTGTTACTTGAGATAACAAGTAATCTGTATGAAATGTCGGATGAAATTAGATGCGCAGTTACTCTGGTTAATAATTCAATTTCTCACTTCCCATTGGGAAGGGGCAAGTAATTGAAACTTTGGAGGGAAGAAGGGTTAATGGAGCTAATTTGTTGAAGCCGCTATTTGGGTGATGCTTATCAGAATGTAGAAATTTTCTACTTTCTCTTAGTGCTCATGGATTTCGTAAAAAAATATCTTGCTTAATTTGAAGACTGTATAATTTACTGGTTTGCAATGTTGTAGAAGGCGCTAGGCGCTAGTCGGCCCCCGGGGGCACCTACTCGCCTAGAGCGCCTAGGCACTGGCGGCCTAGTAATCCGAGTATATCGTCTCCACTTTCCACTTAGGGATAGGAGTTGTTAGACTGTTATAATCTCCCGTACTAGTCAACTGCATATGTTAGATGGTTAGTTGAGTACATGGCTGGAGAGATATAGCAGAGGAGTAGCCGAGTAGACAAAAAAAATCACTCGCCTGAGTTGAGCGCCAACCCGGCCGAGTTAGGGACCGACTCGGTCGAGTTAGGCAACCCGACTAGGCCGAGTTAGGCGCTCAACTCGCTCGAGTTGGCACCTAGGGTGCCTAATCGGTCGGTAAGTCGGTCAACCGACTTAAAACCGCCTAGAGCTGAAATCACCTCGGCCTAGCGGCGCTTAGGCGGCCGCCTAGGCCGATTTTTACAACACTGCTGGTTTGGCTGTGTAGTGAGTTTCATAGGTAAATTCATTTGATTTTGAGGATTTCAGCTTGCCAATTTGCTCTGGTGTTAAAAAAGTGATGTGTTTATTTTTGTGCATAATGTGCTTTAGATTATGAAAAGAAGGTAGATATGTGCAAACGTAAAACCCTGGAAGCAAAATCTGAAGCTTCTTCAACTGATGCTGAAATAGAATCACTACAGAAAGATCTTGAAGAGGAGTTTCAAAGAGAAAGCCTGTTAAGAGAAGAGCTAAGATGAGTATTTTGACAGCCCTGGCTTTTGATATCTTAGAAACTTTTGCCTGTGTTATTGATCAGTGGTTTGTTTGTTTATTTGTAATGTCATCACGGTTATTTCAGAAGAAATGAATGATTTAGAGCGTCAAAGATTCTCCATTGGAGAACAAAGGAAATCCCTTAAGCAACTTGAGCGAGATGACTCAAGAGCAGAGTAAGCTCATCTTGATATATAACAGCTATCAATATATCAGCCATGTTGGTTTATGCCTACTTTAAAACTTGCATAATTGTGATGTCAAGCTTAAAATTGGAAATTATATGAATAATGGGTTACTATGGATGCAATGCTTTATGATGCAATCCAAGTGCACTGCTGCTATCACATGCAGTTCTTTAGATTTGTATATTATGCCAAAATTGAAATTTAGAATCAGAAATAATGCTTTTGATGTGAGATGTCATTTTGGCCCTGTTTGGTAACATAGTTAGCTTATTAGGCAATTTTGGCTTATTTGATCACTATTAACTGTTTGACTTGGTTAAACAATCAATATGAGTGTTTGATTAATTAGCTTTTTGTAACAACTTATTGTTCCAAAATGCTAAAATTAAAAAAAAAAAAAAACTGCTCAAAGTAGCTTTTTCGATAAGCTTTCTGAGAAAATCATTTTGCATGTAATCAGCTATCAACTAACAATTAATTTACCAAACACTTTTCTACAATCAGCTAATGATATCAATTAGTCAGACCCACTAATCCAATCAGCTAACAGCTATTTACCAAACACCTTTTACCGCAGAACCCTCCCTCTCCTGTAACTGTAAGTAATAGTAACCCCTTTGTTTTGATTTTGCAGGAGGATGTTATCATTGTTTGCTTCGGCTACAAATATTATACCAAGCTTGGATGATCAATCAAAGATATCTGGCTGTATCCTTATTGAAAAATTAATGTTTATTTATTTTTCCTTTCTCTCTTGCCATGTGGATGTACTCATTCACCATCTGCTGCAACTGGATAGTCCTTCACTCAACACAGATATCGTTCAGAGAGATAAAAATGTGGTTGAAGATTTTGACTTTGGTCCAAAAGATATGTCCGAGTTTGAAACGTGTAACTGCGTTTGGAAGATGATAAACTTGGACACATTATAGTTTTTTGAGCACAATTGTCTAATGTTGTGTATATGTATGTTTAAATTGCGAATACAATTATGATTTCTTTTGCAATCTTGTGTGTAGCTGTCCCTTTGTGATACTTCTTGCGGAAGTACAGAACTGCTCTATAACTTGATATGAATTTGGAATCTATTTATCTTCATGTGAGAGAAATTGGAATCTAGCCTTTTATCGCAAGTTTGAGTGCAGGAAAATGGGGCTTTGCTTCATATTCAAAAATGTATATATGATGCTGCAACTGAGAATTGTCTGTAATCTGAGTTTTGATTTTATGGATATATATATATATATATGGATATATATATATATATATATATATATATATATATATATATATATATATATATATAGCCCACACCCCCACATGACTACTGAATCACAGGGTTGTAAAAGGCGTTAGACGCTTATCGGTTGGGCGGTGGATAGGCACCTAGTTGCTGCCTCGGTAACACATAAGTTCCTTAATAAAAGCATTAAAGCCTAACTTTAATCCAAAGCTTAAAAGTTTAGTCCAAATTCAAACTTTCCAAAGTTGCGACGATGGGCTTTGACACCTATAAAAGGCAACCGAGCGATGGACGATTGTGAGGGTGCAAAGTCCAACGAAGATAGCGGAGATCACAGAGGACAAATGGACGACTTGTTTGACTAGTTGGTTGATTTTTTTGACTAATTGATCAACTCAATTGACTAGTCAGGCGGTTACCTAAGTGAGCACTTACATCAGAATATGTAATGGCCTAAGGATATCTAGCGCCTAAATGGCTGTCTAGGCCAATTGAATCAAGATATAAAGCAGATCAGAAAGGATGACCAAGAACTTATAACCCCTGGGATCGGCCCAACAACTTTAATGTAGGGACTACGGAATAAATCAACTTTACCTTAGAATCAGATTATGGCTTCTTTTTCAACATTATATTGCATAAGCTTTCATGTCTTTACTTTGTGATGAGCGTAATGTATACACATTATTTAGATCAATTTTAATAAATAGTTAATTAGTGTACTTTTGATCTCTTAACTATTCATATTGAAATATAGGACATTTTAATATTATTCTCAAATTAGGATTTTATGACAATTTTCTTGTAATTTTACATTTCTTTCATATGTTCACAAGGTCCTAATACACTACCACTATTTATTTTCAAGAAAAATAAGATTTTCTTAAAATTCTACACCTTTGTCATTGACAACAATGCTACCAACACTCTTCACCAATTTATCAACAAAGACGAGAAGAGAATAAAGTGAGTAAAATGAAATTAGTCAAATTACAATAAAGCTCGCCCTAATAAAATCGTAATTGAAAATAACATTATTTTTTATTTAAAAAATAACATTATTAATTTATGTCATACGAGAAATCAAATTGACAACTTGCCTGAAAACTAAGAGACAACATTTGAACAAATTAAAAAGGGAAAATGGCACTTTTTCCCCCTGAGTTATATACCTATAGCATTTTTTCCCCTTAAATTATTGAAGTGGTTGTTTTTCCCCCTGAAATGTTAAATGGACATATTTACCCTTAAATTAAATATTTAATTTATTTTTTTCTCCAACAAATTATGACCATAATTTGGTTCAAACTAAACAAACACTATAGCAACCAAACCGAAATATTCCAATTACAATTTAGAATCGAAATTCGATATTTAGAGTTTATTAAAATCGTGAACCGGAACGGACGGTTCATGTTCCGAACTGAAAAAATAAAATACATTTATTGTTGAATTTAGACTATTTTAAAATAAAAAATAAAATTTTAAAATAAAGACGGTTCAAAACCGCGAATCAGATCCGGAATCGCAGGTTCACGGTTCAAGATTCAATTTTTTTGATACATAATTTTAATAAATTGACATTTAAATATTGGGTTCTAGATCTGAATTATAACCGTAAACTATTAATTCGATTGCTTTAGTATCCGATTCAATTCAAATCGAACCGTGGTCATCCCTACGTATACGCAATAATTTGTTGGAGTAGTAAAATAAATAAAATGTTTACTTTAAGGGTATAAATGTCAATTTAATATATCAGGGGGAAAAAAATACCACTTTTAGAATAATTGAGGGGGCTAATGTGCTTACCTAAATAATTGAGGGGGAAAAAGTGCTATAAGTATATAACTCAGGGGTAAAAAGTGCTATTTTTCCAATTAAAAAATAAACCTTACATTTATATATAACAAATAATATAGTAAGACAAAAAAAAAAAACATTATATTTTCCCCTTATTTTAGTTCTGGATTTCACTTTTGCATAAATTATTCATCCTATAGTTTGTATTAGCAATAAAAAATAAAAGATGAGTAAAGCATATCTATACTTTTGATTATAGAAAGGGAAATAAAGATATATATTAATGAATTAAATAGGCACATTAAAATTTGCTTCTCTGCTCCAATCCTGTCCTTTTCTTTAATTTCTTTCTTCTAACTTCCAAGATGAAGCAAAAGAATATCGAAAAGAGAGACCCACTTTGCATAAATTACTACGGAATATCTTCTTCCTCTACGACAAAAGATTTCGGTAGTACAAGGAAAAATGAATGATGCAAAATTTTCCTATTCAATTTATTTTTTAATACTTATTTTGAAAAAGCTAGTAAATATATGCCATGTGAGGGATATATTAGAGACGATCGAGACCAAATCGACCCGAGGAGAAGTGAGAACGACAAAAAAAACGACCCAGGGTTGTGGCGGCCTCGGCTTGGAGCAGCTTCAGTCCGGGGTGGCCTCGACTTGGGGCAGCTTTAGTCCAAGGTGGCCTCGACCTGGGGCCTGCGGCATAAGGCAGCCTCAGCCCGGGCGGTCTCGGCTTTGTGTGCTACACGCGCGGACGCGGTCAAGGAGGATCCAACCGCCCGCCCTATTCTTATCATGGGGACGGTTAGGAGGAAACCTTAGTATAAATTACTTCATTATTGGCTTGATTGGGGCATCATTTGATCAATACATTCACTTGTAATCATCTTACAAAGTTATTATTTATACAAATATTGTCCCCGCAACACATATTCGTTGTCTTTTCTATTTTATTATTCATTTATTTATTCATATTATTATTGGGTTAAATAATTCAGAATTGTGAATAAAAATGGTAACTTTCATCACTCACGAAACTGTAAATAACAATTGCGATTTTTCTTATATTTCATGTTTGACTGACAATATATATATATATATATATATATATATATATATATATATATATATATATATAGAGAGAGAGAGAGAGAGAGAGAGAGAGAGAGAGAGAGAAATGTTCAAGTGCGGTGATGTCTTTAGGTGCGGCATCATCAATAGTTCAACAAATATACACCATCAACGTTAGGAAAATGCACTACAAAAACACACACAAATTAGGTACGCATCACCAAAAAAACACTTGGTAGGGAATACCCCGACCAACATGCCTTCGTCCTTTTTACTCTTGTTTATGCAGGTTGCAGGTCTGACTTCCTTAGAAGATCTCGGTCGGTTGTCGACCGGGAATCACCCGAGCGATAGCCCTTAGGCGAGAAAGCCGCGGAGAGACACGTGGCAGCATTACGCATTGATAGGCAGGGCTCCCGGGAAGAGGACACGTGGTTGCTACGTGGGGGACATGCCGAACGGCCGGACTTGTGTCTCTGGCCGAGCGGCTATAAATACCCGCGGTTGCAACAGTGTGGGGGACTTTTGGACGATCGATATGCTATTCTCAGAGCATCCCGACCGCAGTCAGTCGGCCCTCGAAATAACCATTGTAGATTGTACTTAGGACCTTCACCTTGATCAATAAAAGAGTTTTACTTGCTTTAATTGGTCTTGTGTTATTTTATTTATCGCTTACGTCGGAATTAACACTATCAACACCATTAGGTATGAGTAAAAACACCCTACAGTGTTCGGAAATACACCATTGGAATATTGTGTATTTTTTTTGGGTCTGTTGTGTATTTTTTGTTTTTTGTTTTTTGTTTTTTGTTTGTTTTTTTTTTTTTTTTTGCATTTCATTATGGTGTGTTTCCCTTACACTATCGTTGGTGCATGTTATTAAAACTGTGGTGTATTCTGAAATTTCGCCGCACCTAAGGACATCGGCGCATTTGAACTTTTTCATATATATATATATATATATATATATATATATATATATATATATATATATATATATGTTGCAAAAAACGTTAGGCGCCCCCCTAGGCGGCAAGAGGGGCGCCTAGCGCCTAGGGAGTTTAGGCGTCGATTTTATTGTTTTTTTTTTTTAATTTTTTTTAATTTTATTTTTATTTTTTAATTAAAAATAAAATTTAAAATTAAAAAATTTTAAAATTTAGTAATAAAACATAAGGTTTCCATAGTTATTTCATTTAAACTATTTACGAAAGTGCTTGTAAAAGTGTTCAAAAGATTGTTTAAACCATCTAAATACATAAAAACTAAAATTAAGAGCTAAAGAAACATTTGTTTTTGTTTGTTTGTTTATTTGTTTGTTTGTTTGTTTTGTTTTTGTTTTTATTTTTGTTTTTGTTTTTTTTTTTGTTTTTTTTTGCTG
Organism: Ipomoea nil; assembly: GCF_001879475.1. Classification (NCBI taxonomy): domain Eukaryota; kingdom Viridiplantae; phylum Streptophyta; class Magnoliopsida; order Solanales; family Convolvulaceae; genus Ipomoea; species Ipomoea nil. The sequence continues at coordinate 632,485 of NW_017618004.1, read as the reverse complement.
CCACAATCTGTAATCCTTTATCTTTGGGCAGTTTGGGGTTTGATAAGTGATTCCCACCTAGACTTGTACTTATATTTCATTTATCTTTTTCCAGATAAGCAGTTAGCACAGTATCACAAATTTCATAATTGGATAAGATTCAATGTGGCCTTCTAGAACAAAACAATAAGTACATCCACAATGATACTCTCCTTATCTCTTTATTTTGTGGGTTCAACTCTTCTACATCATCATAGAATTCTCTTCTCTTCTTTTCTCTATAATCTTTCTCCCGTTTTCTCCCTTTGTTGTGAATCATACTGCTTCACACTCCTACACATCATATGTTATTTTATTCACTTTTCTATAATTACTAATTTCAACTTTATAATTTTAATTTTAAATAAAAATAAATTTAAATAACGAAATAAAATATATTTTAATTTTATAAAATATAATTTAATAAATTTAATCCAATCAATTAAACTCGAAATTAAATAAAAATATATATGTCTACAAAATTTAAATTAAACTCAAAATTTAATACATAAATAAAAATACAAAACAATAAAAAAAATTTAAAATACAAAAAAGTAAAAAAAAAAAAAATTGAATAAAAATTAAGGAGTATTGTAAATTTGAGGATATATATACAATGATATAATAATAATAATAATAATAATAATAATAATAATAATAATAATAATAATAATAATAATAATAATAATAAAAAAAGCAAATACACACTCAACGGTCAAATTTGTGACTATCAAGTGAAATGTATAATAATAATAATAATAATAAAAAAAAAGCATGGTGGGGGACAAGCTATCCCCCACCATGTTGCGCGTCATTTTGGCGTGTGAGTGACACATGCCACAGAGGGGCGGAGTTATAGTGGCCTGGGGGCAGCTGCCCCCACTCCACCTACCTCACTCATATTCCATATATAACTTTTGTATATATATACATGTATATAGTACAAGGTTTAGTATAAGTAAAAGAAAATAGTTAATGTTAACAAGAAATAAGGACACGTGCTAGCCTAAGGTCAGGGGTTTGAATGGCTTGAACAAAAAAAAAAATTAATGGTGAGATTCCCCCCCCCCCCCCCCCCCACACACACACACACACACACATATATATATACACTTTTATATTAATAATGAGATGTTTAATTTCTAATGTGTTTTCTATTAGAATTATTTTATCAAATTAATTATGTTTCATATTTTGTTATAAATATTTTTATAAAGTTTATGTGTTTTCTACTAGAATTATTTTATCAAATTAATTATGTTTCATATTTTGTTATAAATATTTTTATAAAGTTTTGATTTTTTTTTATTTTTGGCTCATATTTAACAATATTTATGGCTAACTTTTTAAATGTTTTATTTTTTTAAGCTATCCCTCTTGTTTTAATGTTTTGTCGGCACTGAATTTTTTTTGGATCCGCCCATGGTGCCACGCGCTCTGGGGAACATTCTTTGGAGTAACTCTCTCTCCAAATAATGTCTTCCTCCCCCCTTTTTCTCCTCTCCAACCCTATATGTTTTGAACGTTAAAAAAAGTCCTTTTTTTTTTTTTTTTTTTTTTGTATTTGACGGAAAGTAAAAAATTATATATTTTTATTTGGTTTATTTTTAAAAACATAAACATAAATTTATTATAAAATATTAATTATTTTAATGATGATAACAATAAGTATTATTTATATCAAAATAAAATTATAAATTAAAATTTATAATAGTTATAAAGATTTACCATAAGTATAATAAAAATATGTTATATATATATATATATATATATATATATATATATATATATATATATATGTATGTATGTATGTATATCATCAACCATTGATGAATTATATATGATGGACACTAGTGGTTTATTATTTGAGTTCCCTTGTTCCCTCGAACATTTTCCAAAATGCTATATCGGTATGTTCAAACTCTTTTGATATTACGAATTAGATAATATCAATATGATCTAAAATATATTCAGATATATATTTTAATAAAAAATAATCATTTTAATCAAAATTTCAGTGTTTACAACTAATATTTAATGATACATTATTTATTACTGTTGAAATACTCTTAAATTATTTATCGTGCAAATGTACTTCAATACAAACTTTTCCGAACATAATGATACATATTGCAGTTCTTGAATGTCTATCTCTTCAAAGATAGATTATTGTTTATAGAAAGTTTTTTGGGAACACAATGATAAATGTTACACTTTTTTGTACCTCTTGAAGGGTATGTAAGCTTGACTGCTTGACGAAGGACAATTCAAAAACTTTTTAAAAATGTGAAATGAAAGTAGGTCTAAGAACTAATTTAAGATCATAGCTTTATAAGAATTTAACGAAATTTGATGAGGTAGGTGAAAGAACTTCTCCTATCCATATTAAAATGTAAAAGGACAAAAGATACTCTCGCAGTTCAGCGAGTGAGGACGAGTGATAAATATATATATTACAAGTGGGTCCGGAGCAAATCAATTCGGTGGAGCAGGCTTGACCAAACTCGGGGCCAAGGTTAAATCTTGAGCTTGGCACCTTGGAGATCCTAGGCTAAGTGCACCTTGGAAGTCCCACGCTAAGTGCACATTGGAAGTCCCATACTAAGTGCACCTCGGAGGTCTTACGCCAACTGAACCTCGGAGGTCCCACGCCAAATGCACCTCAGAGGTCCCATGTAGAGCCTTAAGCTCCGCGCCTTAAGGAGGTCTAAGGACGAGCTCTTGGACACGGCCTCCGTGGCTTCATGGACAGTTGTTGCGTGCGTAGTGGAGGCGTTAGATCTGGTCAAAGAGGTCCAAACTACCCTCCATTTTCTCGCAAGAGCGGTTGGAGTGCGGCTTAGTATAAGAACACTCCTCTTTGTCTCATTAGGATATCTCATTCACTCTCTTGTAGTAACATTACACAAGTCTTAATAAATTTTATCTCCGTGACCTACATTCTTGCAGTCTTTACGTTTATTACCTTTATCTTTATACATTATCTTTTAATTATTGAGTTATTTTAATCGGACTACCTGGGTCAATATAATCTATTAGTGATTTACCTTGTGCACGTATACCTTCAAGTAGGGGTTGCGAGTTTTTTCGTCACAAAAAAAAAAAAAAAAAAAAAAATTGTGGGTTATCCAAAAATTAAAGAAATGCCGAAAGTGTCTTATGAAATTAACTCAAGTGATAGACCACTTACCTTAAGTCATCACTTCAGTAATAAGGTATGGTAGTTTGACTCTTACCAACAACATTTTAGAGTTAGGACGACTCTACAAACTAGAGTTTGCCTTCTTAGACTCTTTAAATTGGCAGACTGATAAGCTGGAAGGCTATATATATGACATGACAAACCAACTAAGTCATGTAACAAATGCTTATCTAACAAGACTCCAAATTTGTGTAATAAGTGATGTAACAAATGCTTGTCATCAAGCAAAATGGCAAAAATGGCCTCAACGCTTATACATTAATACTGTGCCAACAGCTATATTCTTATCATCTTAATTATGTGACACCCATGCATGCAATTTCTCACATTATATTTCACCTGCATCTCAATATATATAATGCCTTTGTTTTTTTCTACACCACGAATCAGTCTACTATGTTCTTATCAACCGCAATTTACCTAAATTCCTAAACTGCCCAATTACAATCGGCACACTAACAATATGGTAGAAATTACAAAGCCGCCATAGATTTTCATGACTATGTAATTTGTATCATATTTACTTTTTGACTATTAATATTTTCAAATTAGATGCATGCACTTTGTAATTTGTATAACATTTGGTCCTATTGTCCAATTTTCAGACCAACTATATATTGTTGAAAATACTCTTTTAATTAGAAGATATTATTTTTTGTTGAAATTCCGGCAATAGTTTGTCGAAAACTTGACCAGAAAATTGGAATGCATGACCAAATGTGATACAAATTACATAGTCATGCATGCACCTAGTTTGAAAATATTAATAGTTAAGGGCCAACTTTGATACATGTACAATAGTCAAGGGACCAAAAATGAAATTTTTTCTTGTAATATTTATATGTGAAATTGTGATACTATTTAGGGTAAAATTATTGTTACTAATGATAAATATTGTAATACTTATAATTGAATTTTGATATTTATAGAGTGTAATTCTAATGTAAATATTGCAATAATTATATGTGAAATGTTACTTATGAAAGAAATTGTAATACTTGTTGTAAAAAATTTAATACCATCCAATTGGAATTAAAAATAAATCATATCGTTAATTACTTATGATAGATATTGTAATACTTATTATATGTGAAATTGTGATACTATTTAGGTTAAAATAAATTGTTACTAATGATAAATATTATTGTAATACTTATAGTTAAAATTGTAATACTTACACATATATATCCAGTTGTCTACAATATAATCTGACTCGTCTCATAAACAAGAATGCGTAAGATGGTCTCATATAAGTGTTTGCTAGAGTATTTTGGGGCAAATTATAATGTTAGCTATTGATAAATGTTTATTTTTAGAACATTAAAGCTTACTACATACCTAAAAATGAACATGAGTACATTAAAAATGAATTTTCAAAAAAATCCGCATTCAATATACTAAAGTTCAACATTTATGTAACTAGCCTCTACCTTGCAACGTGGATTATGATCCATTGTATAATGATGAGTATTTCGGGATGCAGATAGCTTAACCGTTACTCGGTACTAATTTACTATCATTACTCTCTCTTTCTCTCTCTCTCTCTCTCTCTCTCTCTCTCTCTCTCTCTCTATATATATATATATATATATATATATATATATATATATATATATATTACATATTACGTTCATACTTATCCATGCATGACATTCATATGTATGACGTATCTCAAAACTTATTTATCTACTACTTTTGTTATCATTTATCTATATGTACTAGTTAAATAGTGCGTTGCGCAACTAAATAAATATCCAACGTTAAAAATAATGTGTATACTTACATTATCAAAATAAATTAAAAACTACTATAATATCACACACAATTGGTAATTAAATTATTAATTTGTTTAGAATTTTATACTCATCAATCATATACAACTATTTACGCTATCAAATATATAATTATATGTAGTTGAATAATAAATTACTTCATTTTGTTGAAATTCAAAGAAATGAAAGAGAAAATATTAATTTGTTTTTAATTGTCACAAGATTTGAACTACAATTTTTATATATACTAACACCACAAAAAAATTAAGCAGTTAAAAAATAAAATTCAACAAAATCAACAGAAAGGTTTTTTTTTTTTAATATATTTTTTTAATAACAAATCATAAGGATTGAAATGGTGTAGGAAAACTAAGAAGAAAATGGTAAAATTAGAATGTATTTGTAAAAGTACAAGAAATCAAAACTAAATGTATAAGTTATCAATAAAATCAACTACATTAACATTTTAACATATCTTTAATTCTAATTAATTATAACTTAACAGCTAGATTTAACAATATTAAGAATTATTTTTTTAAAAAATGAAAGATAACATTGAAAATTACTTGCATCAGTTTATGAAAAATAATATAAGGTACAAAATTTTAATGCAACTATAACACTAACACACATTTTATTCCATTATATATAACCCTAACATTATTGGGTTTTATTATAGTTAGTAGATATTCGGCAAATTATTGGTCCACACAGTGATGTGTGGACTATAACAAAAAGTACATTTTAATATACTAAAAGTACATTATTTGTGTAGTGAATGTACATTATACAAAATAATATACTTTTACTGAATACAATGTATATTTTTAATATATTAAAAGTACATTTTATATATTTGAAAACGAATATAAATTAGTTAATAGTATGATCCACACAATAATAATTGTTGATATCTTACTCATTCCATCTACCTACCTAATACGAACCTAACCATATACAAAATTAATACCTCTATCACTATATTTTCAGAAAAAAAGAAAATAAAAAAATACCTCTATCACTATCATCATTTACTAACATTAATCATTATTTTTTTCACCTCTTCTATTTAATTTACCCCCGAATTATTGATCTGGTTACCACTATTGCCAATTTGAAAGCTACTTAATACCATATATAGTTACTACACATTGATAATTTTATATGTAAACTGTTAAACATTAATAATAATTTCATATTCTATAATTCAAAAAGATATTTGAATTTCAAGAAAAATAAAAATTTAGGGTGTGTTTGGAAACGCGAAAAATGATTTCTAAAAATCATTTTTTTGGTTTTCAGTGTTTGACTAGAGGGGAAAAATGAAAATGGAAAATAGGGGTATGGTCAATGAAAAATATAGGGGATTTTTTAAAAAATGACTTTTTTTTATGGAAGTCATTTTTTGTTTGCCGCAGTGGAACAACCAATCACCCACCGCCACACCACCACCACTCACCACTACCACCACCACCATCATTGTATATTTTAAATATTTAAAATTAAAAATAATTATGCTCATTTTCCAAAAAATGAACCAAACACACCAAGACACTTTTCTAGAATGCAACAAAACACTGAAAAGAAAAATATTTTCTGAAAAATGACGAATATTTCAGAAGTCATTTTTTTACTTTTCAAACACACCCTTAGAAGATTTTAAAAATTGAAAAAAAAAAATAGTTTCTACAACTAACACGACTCTTATATAATGTTTTTTACACGACTCTTATTTAATTTTTGTGTTTATAACACGTGGACTTGACTACGGAGTATTTTTTTTTTAATTTTAATTTTTTTTTTAGGTTTGGTTATTTAATTATGGATTTGGAGAATGAGAAAGGGATTTGATGTCTCTGATCGATGTGAATTAATCGGTAATCATCATCACCATCGCATCCTATCAGCTATCATAAATTGATTGAACATTCTAATGAAGTTATGTCTTTCGGATAGGACTAAAATTCTTTTAGATAAAATTAGTAATTTTTGAGCATTTTTTTTTTGTTTTTTAGTTCTGCACATATTTTATCTTGAGAAAAATGTAATTTTAATTCCTTAATTGTTTCTTACTAGCGTTAATCTATAATTTTTTTGGATAAATAGTTATGTGAGCTCATTTTATGTTCCCAAGTTTCATAAAAGACAAAATACTACTCCTGTCGTTAGAAATTTTTTTCTTCATCCAACCAAACACCCTTATTTGATTCGTAAATTAGTTATATGATGCAATTATAAACAAGTTACCACATACTTTAGCGAAGGTGTCTTACTCTTAGTTTGGGTATCCTGAGTAGATCTTAACGGTAAAAGACACCTTTAAAATTATACTATATTTAGATTAATCTTTATCCATACCGAGCCAGCCCAATTAAAAAATAAAATAATGACCATATTAATTTTCCATATTAGAGATGTTCGAACTCCTAATCTTTCTTAAGAGATAAGAATATACGGTTGCTCACGTCAACCAAGCTGGTTCGGGCACATATATTTGATAGGGAGTAGCACCTTTGTCACAAAGGCTTTGTGTATTCTTCAGGTAATGCAATATACCTCACTTTCTTCACTTTCAAAAGTAAAAGTTTAAATTATAATCTAATCCCACTTGATTCCCAAAGTATTGGTTTAAACACAGGTTGTGGGAATTAGGAAGGTGAAACAAGGAAGTTGGTGGCGATTTTTGATTCATTTTCAGAGTAGAGAAACGTCTGATCTGTGGATATCCATCCACCAAACACCTTCCCTCCCTCCTTCTCAACTACCACTTTCTAGCTCTTCAGCTCTTTCTATATATTGTGATTCTTATCCTCTCTGCAACTGTTCTTCTTCCTACTTGTCTCCTTTCCATTTGTATGTAGAGAGAGAAGAAGAAGAAGAAGAAGAAGAAGAAGAGGTCATGGTGGTGGGGGAGAGAGTGAAGGCTTTCTTCAATGATAGATGGCTGGTTTTCGTGGCTTCAATGTGGGTACAGTCTTGCTCCGGCATCGGCTACTTGTTCGGCAGCATCTCTCCGGTGATCAAGACCGCCATGGGCTACAATCAGAGGCAGGTTGCCATGCTCGGCGTCGCTAAGGACTTGGGGGATGCTATTGGCTTCCTTCCCGGGGTCCTCTGCGAGATTATGCCCATCTGGGTCGTCCTCTTCATTGGCGTTTTGCAGAACTTCTTCGGCTATGGCCTCGTCTGGCTTATCGTCGCCCACAAGATTCCTGAGCTCCCTCTTTGGCTGGTCTCTATCTCTTTGCTCCTCATCAATTTCTTTATTTCTGCTTTGCTTTCTCAATCTCAATCCCTCTCTAGTGTTTTTCGATGACTCTCTCCATTCTCTATTACTGGATTAATTAATTATTGACTCATCAGATCTGATCTTATTGCTAAGTAATATAAGGTCAAATGAATTTATTGATTCTTTAATTTGATTCCATAGTTAGTTGCCTGTATGAGTATTTATGAATCACCATTGAAAACCTAGCTTCCTTTAGCATAGATTCTAATATCAATGACTGAAATCCTTATTACCATCCTGAATAATATTATAGGCCATGGTCATCAAATCCATGGAATAGTAATCTTAACAACTACTAATGAAGTTCTTCTGTTTTCTAGAAAGTTTTTAGCAAATCCAACCTTAGGTCATGGATATTAATTGTTTATTTCTCAAAATTTAGACTAAGGTACTTGAACATTACTCTCACCATTAAACTAGACTATATTCTTTCTTTTCTGAGCTAGTTATATCCATCATTCCTATCTGAACCTTATTTATGCTCATTTCCAAGCTGCACATAATTTTTCTGGTGTTTCAAATATCTAGTTGTTTATCGTTGACTATGTTAAATAATGTGGTGTTACTCCCTTTTGTATATGAGTGTGTGGGCATTTTATTACCTTTATTTTGTTTCAGCTTACATAACTGTAAGCGCAATGAGAAATTGAGAATCCTGTTTTTCTCTATTGTAGTTGCTGACCTAGGACTTTTTGTTGCAGCTTTGCGTTTTGATATTTGTGGGAACAAATGGCGAGACATACTTCAATACTGGGGCTCTAGTTTCCAGTGTTCAAAATTTCCCCAAAAGCCGTGGTCCAATAGTTGGAATACTGAAAGGATTTGCAGGGTTAAGTGGTGCAATTTTGACACAACTTTATACCATGATCAACTTCCCTGATCAATCATCACTGGTCTTCATGGTTGCTGTTGGGCCATCGATTGTGATCACTGCTGTGATGTTCTTAGTGAGACCTGTGGGAGGTCACAGACAAGCTAGGCCATCTGATCAGTCAAGTTTCCTATTTACTTACAGCATTTGCCTTATTTTGGCAGCATATCTGTTGGCAGTTCTGCTGCTCCAGGATTTAGCGAGTGTGAGCCAAAATTTGATAACCGTGTTAACCATTGGCTTGGTTGTTCTTGTATTGCTTCCAATTACAATCCCTACTATTTTGGTTTTCTTCCCGGGATCAAGATCTCAATTAGAGGAAAGCCTTCTCCCTGGATCTGAGAAACAAGAACCCTCTAAGTCTGGAGAGGATTCGAAAGAGGTAATTTTCAGTGAACTTGAGGAGGAGAAACCTCCAGAGGTAGACACACTTCCACCACCAGAAAGACAGAAAAGGATTGCTCATTTGCAAGCTAAACTATATCAAGCTGCTGCAGAAGGAGCAGTTAGGGTGAAGAGGAGAAAGGGCCCACGCAGGGGCGAGGATTTTACTTTACTTCAGGCACTTGTAAAGGCGGATTTCTGGCTCATTTTTATCTCCCTGGTACTAGCATCTGGTTCTGGCTTAACAGTGATTGATAATCTTGGTCAGATGTCCGAGTCTCTAGGGTATGCCAATACCCATGTATTTGTTTCAATGATCAGCATCTTTAACTTTCTTGGCCGTGTTGCAGGTGGATACTTTTCTGAAAATATTGTAAGGTGCGTCATGGGTTTTTAATCTGTCTCTTTTCCAGTTTAACTATATTATAGTATAGTATAGTATAGTATATCATTGATTTTTGCGATCTTCTCTGATTTCTAGTTCTTTTCTTCAGAAATTATGCATACCCAAGGCCAGTGGCAATGGCTGCTGTTCAAATTGTTATGGCATTTGTGCTTTTCTTTTATTCCATGGGCTGGCCGGGCGCAATTTATGTACTCTCTGTCATGGTAGGCCTTTGTTATGGAGCCCACTGGGCAATCGTCCCAGCTGCGATTTCTGAACTTTTCGGATTGAAAAGCTTCGGAGCATTATATAATTTCCTTACATTGGCAAGTCCAGCTGGTTCCTTGGTCTTCTCTGGAGTAATAGCCAGTGGCATCTACGACTACCAAGCAAAGCAGCAACAACAACTTACCCGAGCATCAAATTTACTTGCTGATGATGAAGTCCTTACGTGCACTGGTACCATATGTTACTCTCTCACTTGTGGTATAATGTCTGCTCTCTGCATTATCGCGTTTGTGTTGAGTTTGATCGTTGTGCATCGTACTAAGAGGGTTTACGCCCAACTCTATAACAAGGCGGGTAATTGAGCCTAAAAATGGGTATGCTATGATCTCTCTGCAAGCTTGGGTTTTTTAAATATCCAGTTTTGCTTGCTGGATCATTCCATACATTATCAGAAGAACGAGAGGAAGCACACAAAACGTACGACTACTTCCACATGTTCCCGGAGACTGAAGCCAGCCCGCATCAGATCTCATTTATTCGTAAGCTGCTGTAATTTGTTTTGTAGGAACTGCTTATTGTATTCAAATGTTCTTTGGCCTTTTAAATTTTGCATCAAGGCCCATTCAAGATGTGGGAAAAGTTGATCATTTGCTTGGACTGTAAGTGTTGTGAATGGGAGGAGTGATGGATATTGTACTGTGAACCATATTTAAGTCTTTATTAATGGAAAAGTTGAAGTGCATTTTGTTCATTTAAAAGGACTGATCTTTGTTTAAGTTTACAGCAGTGACTATATGTAATATTATTGCCATTGTAATGCTCCTTGTTCAAGTGTAATGCTAAGGATTTTGTGAATTGAAGAGTTGGAGCAGCAGGGAAATAATAGCAGACATTCTTAATATTCCTTTTGTTCATATGTACGTTGGCCATTTACTATATTTATGGTACATTATGTGGTTTGCTTTTGTAAAAATAAAATTTACAGGGTCAAAAGATCTATGAGATCTATACTATGAATTGCACTCTGGTGCGAATATGTGAATGCTTGATATCCATCCACGTGTCCAGATCTAATGGATGAGAAACACTGATTTTTAAACAAAAATGCGGTGACATTTTCGTAAATAATTAAACATCGAAGTGCAAGTAAAATGTATTACAAGTGCATGTAAAATGTATTATAGGTGCAAGTAAAATTTACACTGAGCATCAATACTAAGTGCACTTATAGTTATAAGTAGTTGCACCTAGGTGCATGAATGTTTGCGGGTGGTTTTCACGGGTACTACTACCTGCTGAACTCGAACTCAGATCAATGAATGTTAACAATGCAAAATTACATGCACTTGCAGGCAAAAATGGGTGCACTTGGAGGTGAAAATAGGTGCACCCGATCAATGAATGTAGGCAAAAACTACATACACTTGCAGGCAAAAGTAAGTGCATTTATAGGTAAAAGTAGGTGCACCCGATCAATGAATGCTGACACGTGACGCGCGTTGATTGGTTCGCATTTCTCTCCTAGGTATCTATTCGCACCTGAACGCGACAATTTATACTATATTACTATCTACAGTAGTTGGGTCAAAAACTTCCATTAGGGGTTCATCAAAATAATGAATTGTAACAATTCCTACCATTGTCTATTTCGTCGGCAAATATTTTGTGATAAGCAAAATGAAAACCTAATTTTTCATCACAAATATGTCATTATTCTAAATTGCAACAGATTCTCATGATTTACCTACATAAATTTTTGTATGCATCTTCGTGTTGTCTTAATAAAAAAAAAAAAAAAAAAAATTAGATAATTAACAAACGAATGATACAAATGGAGTTAATATCCAAAATGGTTCTCGACTATAATAGTTTTTCTCAATTTTATCCTAGACGACTTTGGTGACATAATGTAGTCTTAGACTTTTGTGTTTTTGCTCAATTTAGTTATCCGTTCGTTATTTCGTCCATTTGGTGTTAAATAGAGGGGTCATTTAGTAATTTTAATATTGACATGTCATTACTTTTAGACTTGCGAAGTGCGAAATCCCTTTTTGTTTTACGAATTACTCCTAAAATTACTCCCAAATCTGCGCATATAAAATTTGATTCGCAAGTCTGGGGGTAACTCTGAGAGTAATTTGTAAAAGAAAGGTGGATTTCGCACTTCGCAGGCTGAGAATAAAGACCAATATTGAGATTACTGAATTGCTCCTTTATTTAACACCAATTTGACGGAGTAACAAACATATAACTAAATTAAGCAAAAACACAAAAGTCTGGGACTATATTAGATCACCAAAGTTGTTTAGGATAAAATTGAGAAAAACCACAATAATCAGAGACTATTTTAGATATTAACTCGATACAAATTGTAAAAATGTCACATTTCTTGTATTCCGTTTATCCTATTTTATATGGCATGCGCAAATAAAATTTATATATTTAAAATTATATTAATAATTCTATTAAACACAAAATAATCAAAATAAAAAATTATAAAAATTGTATAAGAAATGTATTAAAAATTTTGAAAAGAAGTGTTAAATTGACTAGCAAATACTAAAGATTATGACATATAAAATGAGAAATAAGGAGTAGTTAATAATAATATTATATTATTTTTTAAAAAAAATAATACTATATTTTTAGAGAAATTTTAATTTTTGATCCTATGAGCATTAGACCATTTTCACATTTGATCATTGACTATTAAAATTTTTAAATTTAGTCATATTACTTTTAAATTCCTACTACATTTAGTCCTTATACTTTGACAACTGAATTGTATTAAAGACAAAACTTTCATTTTTTTTTCTTTCCTAAAATTCAAAATTTTCCCATGCCTTCAAAAATTTTCACAACCCAATTCGCTATTCCTCTTCCCCTCTTTCACAGATCCCTCTTCTTCCACTTTTTCTAATCGAAGGAGTAAGATTGCGAAGAAGAAGAGTAGTAGAGTGGCAGTCATCGCGGCCGTGGAGGAGGAGATGCATCAGCGCTGTGGCGGCATAGGTGGTGGAGGGACGGTGATGACTCCAAGCCCAACTGTTATTGCTTAGAATTGATGTTGCCAAACTATAAAGAAAATTGAAGTTGCCGTCCGAAATAATTTGTGCTGAACGGATTAATTATCGCTGCTACCGCCAAAGGATTAAACAGCTGCTGTTACCGAACAAATCTGGCATGAAAATCGCTACCGTCGAGAAAGGAAAAAATATGAAGTTTAAGAAAAAAATTAAATGACAATTTTACCCTTAAAATAATTCACTTCGCAGAAATATGATCACCAGTGGATGAAATCTTGATCGGAAGGATCAAATGTGGTAAGAATTTAAAAGTTGTGGACTAAATCTGAAAATTTTAATACTCTGTGACTAAATATAAAAATGAATTCATGTTCGTGGGACCAAAAGTGAAAATTCCTCACATTTATAACTATATTTAAGATTTTTATTTATTTGATTTAGAATTTTCTTAATTAATTGTAATAATCAATTCATTATACTTTTTTAATACATTATTAGATTCTATTAGTAATACTTTATATTTTACAAATTGAGGTTGAATGTGATCGAGGCCCTTGCTTTAATTTGTATAACATTTGCAAAACTCATGCAATGTGTCATGGATATAATAAGTTTTAATTTGAGAAAAGGTCTGAAAGAAATTAAAGCTATTCAAATATTTTCAAAGAAGGGGAAGTCTGGGCATGTAAACCGGTCTTCTCATTGGAATTATACAACGATATGAAATGGTGGAGGTTCTTAGTGATTTCTATGCAACGCAAGAATGTAGAGTTACTCTATTACTCAAATCTCCAAGCTTTGGTCACTATTGAATATATGAAGGGTTATGATAAAAAATGTTTAGTGCAGTGAATGGAAAGAAAGAGAGAAGTAAAACTTGTCAAAATAATTTAAGATTTTTAACTAATTATATATAAGTGTTTGTATATCTATCTAATATATAAACACTAATATTTGTTAGCAAGGTCAATTAATAACACTAATATTTTATTTTATTTTATCTATGCGTATATATTTTTTTTGAAAAGTTTAAAATTGACGCATCAAAATATATAAAATTAGAGTTATATTGATCAATTTAAAATAACATTAAACTTACTTTTTATATATATAATATTTTTCTCTAGTCTCACAAATTTAAATTGTAATTTAAAAATTATGTGTTAGACATTATTATTTACACCTATATATATAAAATTTGCCTTTATAGTGAACGTATTGGATTTCATTGATATAATATATGAGATTTGATTATATAAAGTATTTTAAAAATATACATAATAACTTAAATTTTAACATAGTATCAGAGCATCAATTTAAATTTTAATATGGTATCAAAACATCAAACTTAACATTCTATAACTTTTGGCGTAATGATAGATGTTTGATCCTAACAATTGATATCATAGGTAGTTCACGTTGTTGGTGTAGTGGTTGAAGTGCTCAATATTTTTGTTGTTAATGAGAAAAAATTCAATGGCGAAGTTAATTGGTATGTTGTGCTCGATGCAGATCTCTCAACAGATGAGGGAACACTTAGATTGCTGGCTTTTGCATTTCATCTTGACAATAATAAATCAACTAGCTGATAAAGCATTAGAAGCTGTGTCTAACGTCATCTGCAGAGTTTTTCGCACTGTTGGTCCCACCACTATAGTGGCACTATTTCAAACCTTGTAATCTCAGTCTATGACTATTGTTTTTTTTTTTTTTTGTAAAAATGGTCCTTCCGGTCTATTTTCCATCAATTTCTCACTGGAGTAAGAACCATTTCCGTCAAAAGTGGGCCGAAAAATTGACAAAAAATTGGCAGAAGGACCATTTTTTGCACCAAAAAAAAAAAACAATAATCGTGGATCGAAATTCTAAAATTTGAAAGTTGTTGATCAATCATGATAATGTCACTATAGTCGTGGGACCGAAAGTGCGAAAAACTCCTCATCCGCTTAAAATTTCTCCATTTCCAAATTCTAGTTAGATTTTTTTTTATTTAAATAATTTGAGGTGTTGCCTTTCTAACACAGCAGAATTGCAAATGTTGCAATTCTGGTGTCAGAATTATATCATAATGGCAATTCTTTTTTTTTTTTAATAATTATAATTATCTTTATTAATAAAAAAATATTTATTTAATAAAGTGATATGAAAGTGAGACCATTTTGAAAGAGAAGAGAGAATTGTATGGATGATGAGAGAGTAGTAAATAATTACAAATTTTGTGATTTGACATTTTGAAAGCGAGAGAAGATTGCAAGGGAGGCTATCCGGATCATTGTAATCTTCTCTCACTTTCAAAATGACATATCACTAAATTTGTAATTATTCACTATCTACTCTCTATTCATGTAATTATCTCTCATCTTTTAAAAGTGGTCCCACTTTCACAACAATTCCAATACAAGACATTTGCAGATTCTGTTATTTAAGGCTAACATTATCCTTGCAAATCTCTTTCACGTTCTAAAAAGGGTCACACTTCTATATCATCAATTTTGTAAATTCTTCACTATTTATTTTATATCCCTGCAAATCTCTATCACTTTTAAAAATGGGTCCCACTTTCATATTATATTATAAATATAATAATAAAATAATATGAAAAGAAATAATAAAAATAGAAAAAAAATCAAAAGTTGTGCTACGCCTGTGTAGTGGTCGTCCTTTTCAACAATTTTGCAGCCTTTTCTCATTTGTAAATTCTCTCTCCTACTACAAATTTAGCCAATTCACTCCATTGTGAATAAACATAAGCATAAAACAAATAAAAAGTTATTCTCTCTCTCTTGCCATGTCACATTGCCAATGTGAGATTTGCAGGGATGTGTTCAGCCTAAGAGCATCCGCATCAGTTGGGGATAATGTGAGGGAGAATGTAAGAGTGATTAGGAAAGAGAAAATGGGAGGGGAGAGAAAAAAAAAAAGAAAAAAAAAACTGAATTTTAAAATAAAAATATTAATATTTTAATGATTGTCAGGCGCGCCGGGCGCCTTTTTTTGCCCTCACGCACAGCGTGCGGGAGTGGAGCAAATGAAGGCATAGGTCCCACTTTCGGCTATTCTCCCCCACTCTTGCAGGAATGTCTCAAATTTCTCTCTTACCCTCTCTCTCTTCCAAGTCATCAGGTATTGTACTATTCTCCCCAAAATATGTTTTGATAGTGATGCTCTAAGAGTAACCCCAATAAGGGGTTTGTGCACAAGTTTTAAGGAAAAAAATGGCAAGGTGGAGAAGAGATGAGAGAGGAGAGAGAGGGGAGAGTTCCTCCTGCAAGAATGGAGATTTTGTCATAAATGTGGGTCGCATCTCTTTTTTTTTCTTTTTTTTGGACCACACCACACATGCTGCCTGCGTGCGCATTAATAATCTTTCTTTTTTGTTTCTTGTTTCTTGCAACTCTCATTATTTTTGCTTTGTTTTTTTCTTCTTATTTTCTTTTTCTTCTCCCTCCCTCATCTCTATTATTTATGACTTTTTAATTCTTGTGCAAAAAACCAATCTATTAAAAATGCCTAAGTACCTTCACACTGAGATTTCCGTTCTTCAGTGTAGTTTTGGTCTCACTTCTGGTAATACTATACTGTACAGTTGACAATTAAGGGAGAAATGTGTTAGTGACTTTTCCATTCTTTAATTAAATTGTTTTGTCAATTGTGCAGATCAGATAGCTTAACTTTGACAGTATAAACTTCGAAATGCACAAATTGACCATTTGCTTCTTACTACACATGTCCTTCAAAACTCATTACTTTATGCAATTGAACACTTTTGCGTTTCCATTAAGCATGTAAAAATTATCATTTTGTTCATCTTTTTTTTTTTTTTTAAATAGTATATGTGGTTTTCTTTTCTTTACATTTGAGATATTTTTCATTGAAAAATGTTTTGTACTAATTAGAGTACTTGCACATTTATACCAAATTTTATACCTTAGCTTCTTGTGTTTTAATTATTTGTGCCTTTGTATTGATTATAGAAATTGAGTGGTTCACGGTGAATTAATTACAAAATTATGTTAAAAAATAGTACTCCATATAAAATTTTGGTTGGAGTATTTATTTTATACTTTTTCAATCATTTTCAAGATTCAATCATGCAATCACTTATCTAAAATGATAACAGAGGTGTTATCGCACTATATAATAATTGACAAGTTATTCATTTGCTATTTCTAGGTAAATGTTCAAATGTTATTCATACATCACATGCCATTTTCGTTCCATTTATTAGGGGACTATCATATCATTCATCATCATCCCATATAACACGCAATAAAGTTTCGCGGCCCAAATGTCAAATGTCAAAAAATTAAAAACAACAAAACAGAATACAAAAAACAACATTTTCACATTTGAAAAGAAGCAATGTGGCTTGTCTTAGTGGTGCACCCAACTGTGTGTTGACACTTCGATAAGCTCTTTTCCACTCATTTCATATACTGCAATGGGACAAAATCTACCTTGTCAACTTCCCACTTACTCGAATAAGAAAATAAGATTAAGATTATTATTGTGGGGGAGTATGGTTGGGATTGTCATTGGAATTAGATTAGGAAAAAAAATAGTAACAATGAGTCTTACATGAATGGATGGAAAATTACCTTTTTTTTTTCTTTTTTTAATGTTTATATGTTTTCTAGTGGTTGCCTTTTTCATGATCGGTCTCTTTTTTGTCTGAAAATATGTCAAAAAATAGCCGGATCTTCAATGACGTATGATAGCAAGTCATTTATCTGCATTTGGGCTTCACTGCATCAAAATGTATTGTTTATTGGTGTAATTGCGCCTTTAAAAAGTTGTAGGGGCTAATTGACTATTTAGCAAATGTTTGAACACCTATTTGACCATTTTCCAAAAAAAAAAAAAAAAAAAAAAAGGATGATTTTGCATATCACAAATAAGAGTATTTATAGTACAAGAGTGAAGCTAACAACCAACTAAACTAAAACTAACAAACAGCAACAAATATGAAACAGTTAGCCCACTAGCTACATCTATCATGTGTTATCATCCATTTCTTCCATCTCAACCAACCCATTTTCCTCTTCCTCTTCATCATATCCTCTAGCCCATATACCGCATTATACCTTAATTGGATTCCTTCCTAATTTTGTTCACCCTAATTTCCTTGCTTTCCTCTTCATGTTCCTTTTCCTTCTTTACTCTTCCCATAATTGCGCATGCATGTTACATGAAGCCAATATCTCCTGCCAACAATACTTATGCTTTGGAAACATGTTCACCATGCGCATGGTGAACACAGAGGTAGATCCATAATTTCTATAATGTAAGTTCATAATTTTTTATATTTTTTCTTTGAAAAACATAGATTCAAAATTTCTATACTGTAAATTCATAATTTCTGTACTGTAAATTCATAATTTCTGTACTTTAGATTCATAATATTTGTAACAACAAATGAAAAACAAAACTATGAATCTACGTTTTCAAAAAAAAAAAATGAATCTACAATATAGAAATTATGGATCTACCCTTGTGTTTACCATGCACATGATGAACACGTTTACACAGCATAATTTGCGTCCTGCAAATGGCCATAAACACCGCACCCAAAACACACCAAATGAATCCCTTCGTATTCAATCCTACATATACGACTGCATCCAAGTTTGAATTTCACAAAGAGAGGCTTAGTAATATCAACTTCAACGCGTACACATTCTTGCAAATCCTCCCCGACCCACACACTACTGGAAATTATGGAATTTTCGACCACCTGAAAGTGATCTTAAATCAAGTCGAAAGCAAAAAGTGGTTGGAAATAGCTATAAAGGTTTTCCCGAACACCAAAAGTGGTCGAAACAAGACTTTTGACTTGATTTAAGATCATTTTCAGGTGGTCGAAAATTTCATAATTTTCAGCAGTGACAAGTCCATCCCCGTCATTCCACGCCTATTGTCTATGGTTGGCTATTGTGTTTCAACCATCATATATATCAACTAACCATAACCAAATCCATGTCAACATCCTCACATTTCATCTTCTTGATATTCCTTTCAAGTAGGCCTTCGTCTTCGAGAGATGAAACCACATAGGGAGTACGTTTTGCGAGATAATACTTTATTTTTTTTAACTTACTTCACTCACTATTTAGTTATGCACAATTATATTCAAACTACGAGTATAATAAGAACTTCAACACACATTCAATGTATGTCTACTGCTCATAATTTTGAACATCCATAGTGAGAAATATCTTTTTGCTCATTTGTTTACTCTCTTTCTTGAATTTCGTCCTTATTTGGTTAGGAATCAATCTTGTTAGAGCCATCAAATAAATGCATGTTTTTGAAAAAATATTGTTGGCCCGGCCGTTTATTTGCTTATAAAAAAATGAAGAATGGAAATTAAAACCCAAAAAAAAAAATTATATATAATTTGCTTAAATTAAACTTATCTGAAAGTATATGAACAGATACTACAATGTAATACAGCCAGTAACATTCAAAAAAAAAAAAACTTATCTGAAAGTATTTTAAATATCTGCCATAAAAATACTCAAAATTTTGAAATCATGTTATTTATTTTTATAACAACGTAGTCCGAATATATATATATATATATATATATATATATATATATATATATATATATATATATTAAAAAATGTCGATAAACATATTTTATAGAGAATAGAAAATACAGAATAAAAATTGAAAATGCAAACCAGTAAATGGAAAACTAAATAAATGGTCCTAGCACATAATTAATATTTATAAATGAAAAATAAAAAAAATAATTAAAATATTATTCCAGGAAATTTCACACCACTTTCGCTGAGGCCTGTTCAAGTTCAACGCTTTAGGCCTATCCGGCGCCACGTAGACACGGTACGTCGCTCCAAAACACAATGCGTAAGCAGTGACACAATCACCTCCATGTGGGCTTCAATGCACCGCCTCGCGACACGTGTCCACCTCTTTTTTAAAAAAAATTTATTTTCAGAAATTTGAAAACATTATCTCCCACGTGTATTCTAGAATCAGCGTCGTGTCACGTGTCCCTGCCCCTCCCCGGCCTCTATATATTCCGCACTCTCCCTTACTTCCTAAGTTTCAATTTTCAGAGCTTCTGTTTTTCTCCCTTCACTCACCCAACCACAAGGAGAAATTCACTGTAAAAAAAAATAGTAAAAAAAAGAGGTGAAATTTTTGCAGGAAAATGACGGGGGGATTGCAGTTACCTCCTGGATTTAGGTTTCATCCGACGGATGAGGAGCTAGTGATGCACTATCTGTGCCGGAAGTGTGCGTCGTTGCCGATTTCCGTTCCGATTATCGCCGAGATTGATCTCTACAAGTTCGATCCCTGGGATCTCCCCGGTAATTTCTCGCTCCGATTTCTTCTGTTCTGTTCTCTAGCAGAGATTGAAAACGATGCGATTGAATTTCTCGCTCCGATTTGTTCTGTTTTCTATTTGAGATTGAAAACGATTCGATTGAATTTTTGTTTTTCGCTCTGCAGATATGGCGTTGTACGGCGAAAAGGAGTGGTACTTCTTCTCGCCGCGAGACCGGAAGTATCCGAACGGTTCGAGGCCGAACCGGGCGGCGGGGAGAGGTTACTGGAAGGCTACCGGAGCCGATAAGCCGATCGGACAGCCGAAACCAGTGGGGATCAAGAAGGCGCTGGTGTTTTACTCCGGCAAGGCGCCGAAGGGAGAGAAGACGAATTGGATCATGCATGAGTACCGGCTCGCCGACGTTGACCGGTCCGCTCGTAAGAAGAGCAACAGCCTCCGGGTGGGTAAATACACCGACTTTTGACGGCTTGAGTGTGAAATGACTTTTCTGTCCACATCATTGAATGTGCTTTCGAGCCTAATTATGGAAATTTAGGGTAAAACAGTATTAATGACGGAGATAATCACTGGGACACGTGGCACTATATTGTTCGTTATTGCATTTGACTTTCCACTTGCAGAAAAACATTCCTCTAAAAAGCAGGGGCAATAATTGGGTGGTTTTACACTTTTACTATACTGATTTACCGTTACAATAATTGGAACTGAGGGCGTTTTTGTCTTTTTGTTCATAATTTGACAGCTGGATGACTGGGTTTTATGCCGGATATACAACAAGAAGGGTGAGCTTGATAAGGCTGACGTCAACAGCCGAAAAATGAGCAAAGCAACGGCGAGATCTCAGGTGAGCGAGGAGGAGGAGAAGAAACCGGAGATGATGCTGCCGCCGCCACCTCCGCCGCAGCAGGTGTTCAGCGATTTCCTGTACCTGGAGCCGTCGGACTCGATCCCCAAGCTGCACACCGAGTCGAGCTGCTCGGAGCACGTGCTGTCGCCGGAGTTCACGTGCGAGAGGGAGGTCCAGAGCGAGGCGAGGTTGAACGAGTGGGATAAAACCGCCCTCAACTTCCAGTTTAATTACCAAAACGCCGGCGCCGGCTCTGCGGTCGACGGCGGCTTCCTCGGGTGCGGCGATTTGGCGGGGAGCTACGATCCGTGGCCGCTGCAGGACATGCTGCTGTACAAGCCGTTTTAAGTGGGGCCATGGTTGCACGTGCGACAGGAGACGGTATCTCGCGGTGGTCTATGACTGTGCACGTGCGGCGGCTATGTTCAAACTTCAAAGCGTAGACTATAGCACCTCTATTTTATTTTAGACTTATAGCAATCCCTATATTTAATCCCTCAAAAAAAAGTCCAAAAAAAAAAAAGAGGAGAAGAAATATTTAATTAATTGGAAATTGTGGGATACAGATGGAAACATTTCATTTGTGTAAATATATAGTTGTAATCAAATAGCATAAACTGGTGGCTTCAGTCCTACTCGGTGGGCCCTAGCTTAGCTACTTGTAATCAAATATTTTCTTAAGGTAGTTCATAATTGGGTTTTTGACTCAATATAATTCAATATTTCTATGCAACTTGCTTGTAGCATTAATCACTCTCGAGAGTTTCTCAAAGTAGACTTTTTTTTTTTTAATATATATAATACTCCATCTGTTTTATTTTATTTGTATTAGGTCAAATTAACTCTTTTTTTATTTACTTATTTTTATTAATTAATATTTACTTATAATTTTTAAATTTGATCTTTTGTCTTTAATAATAATTTTAATATTTTTTTTTTTGAAAGTAATAATTTTAATATAATTTTATATAAATTCACATACTAATTCTAAATTTTAAAAATTAAATTCTAAATAATTTTAGTCAAGTCTCATTAACAGAGATAGTAATTAATTATAAATTAATGAATATTATAAATTAATTAAATCAAGATATGTCATAAAAAAGAATTTATGTAATATTAAATATTTTATAAAAATAAATAAAATAGAGTGGAGTAATAATCACACATCAAGAGGTAATTTGAAATCAAAAACAAATATTAAAACGTAATCCTAGGGTGTATTTGATTTGTACATCGGAATCAGAATTGAAATGAGAATCAAATATTTGTAACATTAATAGGTTTTAGTAAAAAAAAAAATTACATATTAATAAATATGGTGGAATTGAAACGATCATTAATGTGAATGTTTGGTTATGTATAATAATCCTATAATGGAAGTAAATATTTTAAAAATAAAAAAAAAAATAAAAAATCAAGACAATTAATCTTAATATTTTTTTTTGAATGCAATTAATCTTAATATAATAACATCCAAAGCAGCAATATTAATAAAAAAGTAAAAACAAAACTCTATAAACACTAACCCAAATTCAAAAATTAAATTATTAATAAGTTGGAATGATATCTACTTTTAATTAAGTGTAATTTTTAATTAAAAGGTCTTATAATTATATTTTAAAAATTATTAATTAAACATCAACTATGATTTTTATTCTCATTCTTGGGATATGCGCTATGCCGCCAATTTAATGTATATTGGGAATTGAACCATGACTCCTTTGTTGTGGTGCCCGCAATTGTTTGGTTTCATGTCTAAAGCTTTAAAAAGGTGATGGGAATGTTTTTTTTTTTTTTTCTAATTAAAAAAAAAATGTTATCGAACATAATTGTGCTGACAAAGAAATTTTATATACAGATTAGAGAATATAATAATGTCAAATAATATTATAGAAAATTTCTATTTTTAGTTAGATTGTAGTTATTTCATAACAAGTTAACTCTTTATAAAATAGTAATTACGTAAATGAGTATGAAAATATATTTAATCAATAATTTTGTAGTCTAATGATACCAAATTATTCTCTTATGTGGGAGGTGATGGGTTCAAGATTCGGTGAAGGTGAATATTGATCTAAGAGAAAATAGTACATTGTTCTTAGGGGTCAGATATTAAAAAGAAAAAACTATTTTACTTTGCTAGCTCCTTCAATTTTTAGTTATCAGGTATTTTGATAATTTACTTTTTAAAATTGTAAATATTATCTCTAATTTTACATAAATGTTGTAATTTTGATCCTCTAACAAACAGAACTTCTAAAATTTGTAGGGTTGGGTTGTTAGGAAAAAATAAAATAAAATACCATAAATACTTATATGCTTATATATAGTGCAAAATCTTAACAAAGTTAAAAGTTCTCCCCATCTAGGCATCTTGTAACATTTTTTGAAAAACTAACAGTGACATTTACAATTTCTATGGAGATCAAACTGGTTAATAAAGTGAGTGATAAGGTCCTCAATGACCAAATTTGCTAATTTGATAGTAACTGACAAAATTTGCATTATAAATAATTAATTAAGTGACTGAATTTACACTTTAATCAAAGTTAGATAACTAAAAATGTCATTTTCACTTTGGAAAAAAAGTTTGCTTTAAAATTACTTTTTTTTTTTATACATAAAATTTCAAACTACCTTTTACTTTGGAAAAAATAATAATAATAAAACTTCAATTTTCTAGTGTAATTAAGCATAAATACTAGCAATAACTTTGCGTGAACGAGAGCCAGTTTAGTATATGCATATATTAATGGAAAAAGTAGCAGAGGCTAGTATACTTATTGTTTTTTATGTAATTTTGTTATTAAACTTAAAAATGTGTGTAATTGAACTATCAAAAAAAATTAAAAAAAAAAAACAAAACAAAAAACCAAAACCAAAACAAAACAAAAAAAAAAAAAAAACAAAATGTATAATTCAGACATCTTTTCACTAAATTTTCAGATAGATTCTAATCACATTACATAGTATGTACTAAGAATTCTTCTTTTCCTGTCATGTTAGTTTGGATGAAAAACTAAAAAAATTTCATCTCAAATTGCATTGAAAAAATCACAAAAATATTTCAATTACACATATTTTGCTTGTTTAATGGTTCAATTACACGTATTTTTAATTTAGTGATCTAGTTACACAACTATATATAAGTTTATTAACTTGATACTTTTCCAATATTAATTAACTAAGTTGGGGCCAACCCCAATCAAATTGGTCAGGTTGTTGACTTGGTAACTACAAGGTTATAAGTTTAACTACCAACAGAAGTGGCTTATTAGTCTCCTTGATTTAAACCAGTTAGCTTTACTTAGTGTACCTCTCGTGTATAGTAGTCAATGCGAGTTTCCATCATCACTAAAAATAATAATAATAATAACAAACCAGGTTAACACAATATCTTATATAATAAATATGTAAAAATGAAATTTTAAAATCTTATAATGTAATTTTTTATATTGATATAATATGTTTAAGTTTTAAAATATTACAAAGAATTTCATTAGTTTATAATTACATAAAATAAAATTGTTGTTTTTGGTCAAAAAAACATAAAATTGTTGTTAATTTAACATATATTAAGCAATTATTTTATACAATATAATTTATTTATCATTATAAAAAAAATAATAAAAGATATTAAAGTGAATTAGAATATCTTCCTAGAGTATCATTTCACAAAGGGCGCCTACCAAAAACAAAAATAAAAAGTTTTTTTTAAAAAAAAAAAAAAAAATTTAAAGCATAGCATAGAAAACACAAGATTCGTGGAGCATGGGTGAGTCACTATCGATGTCGGTCGCCGTCGACCGCCAAGCTGCATCGCCTGTCCAGATCTACACCAAAAACAACACAGTGAAGGGCAATAGATTATTTTTGCAATTTTACTTTTTTGCCCTCAAAGAAACAAACATTGGTATGATATAATGGAGTTAATTCCAGCAATGGTCATCCGACTATATTGATTTTTCAAAATTAGTTCCTGACTTTTAATTTGGACACTATAGGTCCCTTGACTTTTAATTGAGGTTCTTTCGTCAGAATACGGTTAATTGAAATTTAAATGATGGGGTAAACTTGTCCTTTCACCTGCCTATGTATTATTCTTCGTATGTCTCCCTTCGTATTTCGTTGATATACTAAACATCTCAATAATGGAGGAACGCACACACGAGCAATCAGCAAATGGGGAATGACGAGGAATATCGCGTATACAAGAGACTTTAAATGAAGGGGCTTCGACTGAGATTATCTTCATATATATCGCGTATACAAGGGAGAAATATGAAGAATAATACATAGACAGGTGAGAGGACGAGTTTACCACTTCATTTAAAGTTCAATTAACTGTATTCTGACGAAAGGACCTCAATTGGAAAGAAATTGAAAGTCAAGGGACTTAAAGTGTCCAAATTAAAAGTCGAGGACTAATTTTAGAAAATCAACATAGTCGGAGGACCATTGCTGGAACTAACTCTGATATAATGTATGAAAACTTTTTTGTAAAAAAAAAAAAAAATGTATTAGTTCAAACCGTCCAAAGAAATTACATCCAAAAGAGAATTGGGGAGAAGGAAACACATATCTGACATCAACACTGAATAAGAATTTCCTAACCAATTCATGGAGAACTCTATTCGCAGATCGCTTAACAAATTAATAACTAATACAAGTTAAATCTTTAGCTAGATTACAAATATCCTCAAGAATTAGATTAAAAGATAGATTAGTGTTAATATTCTCTAACCCGACGACAAAACCGATTGTCATTGGCAGCATCTACAATTACTTTCACCCATTTTCATGCGGATATGGTAATGGGACCAAATAAGTAGTCCATTCTTAATTATTATTATTATTATTATTATTATTATTATATTGTTGTGTTTTTGTGAGTGCCAAATTTCTTTGTCGAATTTCATTCTGTGGTAGTGAAACGAGCCGCCTACTCTTGACTTACAAGCTGATGTGATGTTCCCACTTTTTTCCCCTCTATCTCTAGTCTCTACGCTGGAAATTAAAGCTGCACCACTTTTTTCTAATATTATGAAAAATATTATGTTGTAGGGGTGAGTGCTTTCGGATTGGAGTTCAGCCTTTTAGAAGAATGAAAATATTATGTTAACTCTCATTTTCTATCCCCACATACAAAATTTATGATTTATAATTTTTACCCAGTTTTTTCATAATACAAAAATCTACCTTTAACTGATGTAGCATGTGTTTTTTTTTTCAAGATTTTACTCCTGCAAAAATTATTATTATTTTTTTTTTAAAAAAAGGCATGAAGTGCGCAAGTGGAGCGCACTTTGCGCCCCAAGCGGGCGCGTAAGACTGGCGGTCACTCTGATTTTTTTGTTGCTTTTCACTTCACTTAAAAAAAAATATTCAGTGTTTTTTTTTTTTTTCTTTTCCACCATTTTTATCTCTTTCTTACATGGCATTCTTAAAAATCATGTAAAAATTCAACTACTATGGATACTCTTATATTGGGACCCACATGAAGAAAAAAAAATATTTTATCAATGTCTGTCAAATTATAGAGTAAAATTTAGGAGTCCATGTAATAAAACTCATAAATTAGTATAAATCATTCAAATAATAAGACCCAAAGAAATGATAATGACAACATAAAAACGATATATATGACAAAACGATGATACTAGTAGGAAGTATAAAGTGTGAAGGGCATAAACTTGAAACCCTATGAAGCACAATTTTATGTTTGGCAAATAAAAAAATTAAAAAAAAAATACTTGTAATTAGCATGTATATTAATTTCTAGGTTTACTACGAAATAATCTTGTGTACGGAACAAATCCTGTATCAAACAAATGATTACGAGCTTAGAGTTGTCATTTCAAAATTAACATATTGATTAGTAATTTGTGAGCAATTATTTAATTAATTTATCTATCTATCAAGTTGATGTAATGACTAATGATGTTGCAGTCTACAATTATGTTTTCTTGTTTTGTGGGCGGCATAGGTTAGCTGAACTCTTTGTTGAAACACATTTTTTTTTAATGTGTAGAGATATTTGATGTAATGATTTGACAAGGCTAGGATAGGATAATTAATATGGAGCTATCCAATTTATCCTATTTGAAAAATAAGATAAAAATGAAGTTAAGAATTTGAACTAATGTGGATACAATAATATATTTATAAGAGTTATTTTTGAATATTGTCTAATAAAAATTAATTGGATTTGTTTTATCTCATAGAATACAGATATTGGTACAATAGTTAAGGTAAAAAATAAAAACAAAATAATATACCTCCTAAATGAATGTTCATATAATTGGTCTTCGTGTTGTTTTTAATACTTTTATCATGAAAGAAACTTCTATTTCATATCAAAACAATAAGACTGGAATGAAGAATACCCTCCTTATATATATATATATATATATATATATATATATATATATATATATATGTGTGTGTGTGTGTGTGTGTGTGTGTGTGTGTGTGTGTGAGGTTCTTGTACGAACAGTGTTTCTCGTGCGGCTGTGCAGTCACGCACCACAAAGTATTCGAAAATGCAGCATTATGTGTGGTGCAATTTTTTGGTGTGTAGTGCATTTTGTGGTGCATTTATGAATTTCATTTTGATGCATTTCGAAATATTTTGTGATGCATTTATGCATACCTAATAGTGCAATTTGCACCGACTGTCTGAAAAATCTTATCCTCATTTGAACCAATATCTATATGTATATATACACACACGCCTCATAAATGACTTCATAATAGATTAATAGTAATGCGTGTGCATATTGTATGGACACACAAGCATGCACATATGTATTATATTGAATTGATTTGATTTGGTATATCTCCACGCCTTTGTTCTCATCTCTTTGGCTATGTGGATAATTTTGAGCCATGTAGGAGTGTAGGACTACTCAGTTAAATCTGCAACTTGGATATATGCTGACATTTATGTATTTTTTATTCTTATTTGCATGAAAATTTTAAAAAATTTTGTTGTGAAATTGAAATTGCATTTTTCTTTTACTTTAATATTAAAAATTCTGTCATTTACTTGGAGAAGTGTCGGGGTGAAAATTCAACAGAGACAGAAGAATTACTACTCCATCAATCTCATTTTACCTATCATATTACTATTCATTGATCAAAACAACTATTTCTTCCTTATTTATTTTCTTTAGTATTTCATAATTATTTTTAAATTTGATTTTTACATTTAATAATATTTTTAATATAATTTCTAAATTTATATATACTAATATTAAACTTAACATTATAAAAATTTTAGTTAAAAATAATTTCAGTCAAACCTCGTTAACTAAATCAGGCACAAAATGCGACGGATGGAGTAATATTCAACCACCTATTCCAGGGGACATCATGTCCTCTAGCATCTATGATTTTCCTTTAATTTTGACTATTAAGACAGAGCTAATACATTATCCCTATTAGGCAATTACGAGTAAGCTTAAGTGTTCAGATCCTCTCAATTGCTCTATCGGGTCGGGGTGTGGGGCCCTTGAGGTTGGGGATTCAACCGTTTGGGAGAGAAGTTTACACTAAAAACATTACCCATGATACTAAATTAGCATTCTCAAAACATCCAACACTCCCCAGTCAATAGAACAGAGCAATGACAAAATAGAAACTATGTTACAAAACCATTGTGTGGCTACTTTGCAGCAGCAACCAGAGCAGACCGTGCTTGCGTAAAAGCGGCTATCAATGATCCAAGCTGCAACTTATCATTGCAACCGAAGGTCAACCTATATCTGCAAGCAAACGAAGTATACTGCTGTTTAGAATGCTGACACAAATAACAATATCAAAGAACAGAAACAATAGAAGGCACAGAATCCAGAAGAGAAAAATAACGAAAAGGAAATCAAAGAAGGGAAACAAGAGAAGCTGCTGAAATCGAAAACCAAAAGCAATGAAAAACAAAAAGAAAGAAATCCACTAATAAAGGCAGCAATTTGAGATGAGCACCTAGGGTCTATTGTGGGGTTACAATCACAAAGGCAAGAAAAGGAATCAGAGGGAGTAGCATCAAGGGCAAGATGCCTAGCCTTTCCCCAATTTTTTTAGTAAAGGTTTTGGAATATTTTTCACTAGAAGTCCACTTCAACAAGCCTGTTTATTCTTCTCTTCTCCAGTCCTATATTTTCTTTTGCTTAATGGTTAAAATAGTAAAGGTAAACAGTCTGCAAGGTCAGAAAATAAGGAAAATTCATATTCTTCTAAATTAAAGTATTATTAGCCAATAATTAAACAGGAATCTAAAATCTTCCAACATCAGCTCACCTGCAGTTCTAAAGCTAGCACCTATTTCTTAACCATTCATATTCCCCAAGATCTGATGATAGTATCCAGAGGCGATTCCACTCTTAGAACAGTGAAGTGCAGTCAATTATTGTGAGAAGCCTCTACTGTTACGTTCTATATAAGCCCCCTTATTCTCAAATATTACAAACTAACCCCCATCAACATTATGGTAAACAAAGAAGGGTCAATAAATTTAACATAAGGGCATGCAATTGCTTTTTCTTTTGGTTTTAATTGTTGTGAATTAGTAAAAAGTAATAATTTTCCTTGATATATTCTTTTAAAATTAAATTCAGGACAATAAATTACATAATATAGAGAAAAAAAGTTCAGGTTAGAATAAAGTATATAATTATAGATTTGGCTACCACATTAGTCAGAAGATTATGGACAACTATTTCTTATTCAAATAAAAATTTCCTTGAAAATATTTAGAACTGAGAAGCTGCATTCTATATGTCCTACGTTAGAATTATATATTCTCAGAGCAACTTCATTTTTGGTCCTAGAAATTTAAGTTTGAATTTGGTTCGAATTTTTTTGGTCTAAATTTCATCACGATTGTATAACATTGGCTTCAATCGCACTTGTTCATGCTAAATGTGTTTAAATTGGTGAAGGAACTGAACTAAGTATTGAAACCAATGTCATATATTCTTCATGGAATTCAAAATATTAAACACTTGGGACTAAATTGAAACTTAGTTTAATACTTTAGGATGAAATACGAAATTTACTAAAGATTTTTATTTGATTTTTAAATATGACCTACTAAAATGCAATACAATTTGAATTTTGAACCACAAATATAGTTTTCTGATTATAATCGCCATTTGCCGCATACACATGCATGAAAATGACAGGTAAACATAAGGGCCCAAAATTGATCCACTTAACTAAAAACTCTAGTTGGTAGTACTGGCACGTTTTTTACAATTAACTTGGGGACTTTGTCCAAGTTTGCAGCACACACCTCTTTGATGAGTAAAGTAAATATTGGAAGATTCATATTGTAAAATCTTGAACAACTTGACATAAATTATAAGATAATGAGATGGAATACATACTCAATTTCAGCCATAGCATTTATAAGCTGAATACGCACATCCGATGGCATCTTTATCTTGAAGACAAACCTGGTGTTTAGATGTGCCAAAGTGAGCTCAAGCAAATTTATGGTAGAAGAATAGTAAAAAGATGATAAGAACTTACATGGTCACTTCTCTTACAATATCTACCAAAGCCAATCCTTTCCTTGTTTTAGTTTCCAATATTCCTAGTCATAGCTAAGGGCCACAAAAACAAAGGTAAAACAGTGAAAAAGTAAAAGCATGCACACACTAATAATAACATTTTGGATACGTTTATAACCGACAGCAAAGGGCTCATTTAGAAGCCAGTATGAGATTTGCTCTATGTCTTTGGGCAATGGATGCCCAGTGCATAAATAGACAGCCTCTTCTGTTATCTGCTGAGAGGCCATATGCGTTGACTGCATAAAGCAAAAAAAGAAAATGAAGAACCCAAATTACAATGTAGTGACACACAGATGACACAAGATCATTGGAACTGTAGAAAGTGAACTGAAAATTAAGAATGCAAGTCACAAAGCGGTAACGTGATTCACAATAAACACAGATCAGACAAGATAATAGGAAATAGATAAATCTAATCACAATGAGTATCTTACTTTCTTTGTTAGGCACATTATTGATAACACAAATGAATTTGTTTGCCAAAATATAAATGGATGAACTACCACATCATTAAAAACTGCACAAAGTGCATAAACAAAATTTCATAAACCTAAGTCCACTTTTAGAAGGGGATTTATGATTCAAAAATAATTAAAATTAGAAACAAACAAACAAACAGACAGACAAATTTTGGAAATGGAGAGACATACAGCACTTGGAATAAAAAAGGTACCAAAGGAAAAACTTTCAAGGCTACATGTCGATATCTCAGATTTTCAGAGAGAATAATACTGATATATATTTCATAGAAAAGTGGGAGGGTGAGTATTATCTCAAAGTATAAAACACAGAATAGGTGTACTCCATAGAATCTTTATCAGTGTTCTGAACTTCAATTAGGCAGCTATTGGGAGGGTGAGACATGATAAGAAACCATGTCTAATCAACAAGCAGTAGCTAACATTAGCAAATTATGCATTGATCTAATTATCCAGTCCCATCTAGTCCAAATACATGCCAAGAATAAAGGCATTCAGAAGCACACAGTCTATAAACCATGCATTTCATTGCACAGTTATGTACAAAAGCATGTTATTATCTACAAACCCATTGGAAATTTTTCTAATGATCTTAAGGGAGGATGAAGAGGAAAAGATCAACCATTATACCAAAATAGGAAACAAAATTTAATTATTCTCATATTGGAGATCCATATTCCTCTAGATGATCCAGAACTGACAATTAGAAATGCAAGGAAAGGCTAAATGGAGATAACCTGCAAAATGTTCAAAGCCTTTCTCATGTCACCATTGCTAAGCTGCACCAGTGCCTTCAAGCCACTCTCTGGTACATCAAGTCTGCAACCAAGCAAAATTGTTAGAAAGATCTTGAGAGACTAAGTAAAATCAGCTCTCAGCAAGTGTTTCACAATTGCTTGTTGGACATACCAGATCACTGGAGGGAAAAATAGAGAATTGAAAAGGGGAAGAGGAAAGGATGAACAAAACTTAAAAGCTGCACTGAATGAAGGCAAAGATGGAAATGGGATGACTGTTTGTGCAACCAATTCATCTTGATGGGAAGAACTAATTACTTGGTCATATTGCAAAAGGGCCTGACTGCAATTACCGCATGAATCTAATAATACATTAGTGGAAATATTTATGTCCTAACTGATTGGTGTATTTATGCTCAAACAGTGTGGACCACACACCAATGAGAATGTCAACAGAGGCTGTGACAATTCTTGGACATGAAAAGATAAAACATTGGCTTAGTCAAGAAATCAATGGGATCATTCCCCTTTCAAATTATGATGTTACCCCAAGGAAAAGAAGCACTCCAATACAAAGTTTCTCAAAAAATTCATGGACTAGGAAGAAACCCAGCACAGGTGTCAGTCGAAGATACTGTCAAACCCACCTTTCCAATTCAATAACATGTTTAAGCCTCTCAGTTACATGAACAGCCTCAAGAGGTGGAAACCGGAACCGTGTACACCGTGATTGTAATGCAGGGATCACCTTGTTGACATTGTTGCAAATCAGTGCAAACCGAGTATGTCTTGTGTATTTCTCAATTACTGCAAAAGATATGAGTTAGATATACCAGTTCCAAGAAAAAAAAAAAGTGTGTGAATTCAAATTAATGCATGAGATAAACAATGAACGTCTTGCCTCGACGCAGAGCAAACTGTGCATCCTTTGTCATGGCATCTGACTCATCCAACAGCACTAACTTCACAGCAAACTTCGCACTGCCAAAAAGACAATAGTTTTGGAGGACTTTGAAGTAAAGGAAAAACTTTTTGGGGCTAAGAAAAGCATAATGAGAAAATAGATATAAATGAGTCTGTATGCATCCTTCCACTCATTGTCACCCCTTCAGTTCTCAAATACAATCTCTATAGGAGAGAATTACCCAAAGGAGATGCTTTGAGTACTAGCAAAGTCCTGAATCTGCTGCCTTACAACATCAATCCCACGATCATCAGAAGCATTCAACTCTAAAACCATATTTTGCATCTGCGCTCCGTAAAGCTTCCGAGCCATGGCAAGAATTGTGGAGGTCTTCCCAGTTCCGGGAGGCCCATACAGCAGCAGATGCGGTAGCCTGTTGCTACTCGCAAGCCTGTCAACTTTTCATCACATTAGCCAACATTAGCCTCAGTTCAAGCACTCAAACTGCTCGATAAAATGCAAGACTTAGTCACACACACACACAAACGGATATGGAGAGAAAGTGAATAATATTACTGGTTTCGACAATGTCCTTATGGGCAGCGACGTCGGAGAGGGACTGAGGACGATACTTTTCAACCCAAGGCGTGGCTTTGGTGGCGATGTTTTTCCCCTTGTTGAGCTTTGAACTGATGTTGCCCTCGTTTTGGTCATCGTCAATGTCCATAACTGAGATCACCTCCGCCATTTCACCTGCTATATGTATATAGTGTTCCGAGTAGCAATTAGTATAAAATAGGTACGAACTGGGCAGGAATGCAGGATGCCTTTCTACAGCATGAATGATGAACCCTAGCTAGGGATTTTACAATTGAAGTCGGAACACGGAGAGGGAAGTTTAATAGAATCCGGATTCTGACGTCGGGTCAAGTTATTGGCGCCAATTTCATTCTGGTCCCAACTCCGAAATCCGAATAGGCTAATTCTTTACCTTTTGCCTTATACGGATTATTACGGAATATTATTTTTGTCAAGATAAGCCATAAGGGTGAAAGGTAAATTATTGTATGGATCACGGTCTAAAATTACATTATTTTAACGTTTAAAAAGAATTGTCAATAACTAATCGTTTATGTGTTTAAACAATAAATATTTTGGGGTAAGATAATTTATTTTATGAATTAGAATAATATTATTTATGCTTTAGAATAATATATTTTATGAGTTATAAAAATGTATGTTGCAACAATGGAGTTAGGGAAGAAGCAATGGAGAGAAAATGCAGGTTGTGATAATAATAATAATAATAATAATAATAATAATAATAATAATAATAATAATAATAGTGCAACTCACGTCGCGCAATTAATCGCGATGTCTCTTCTTAAATGAGGAAACGGTGTCGTTTTAGACCGCAGTCCACACAGTTATGTAGGGTCAAATTGACCCTCACATAAGTAGACCATGTAAATGGACATCTAAATTGTAAGAGTTTTTTCTACTGAAATGGGAGATTTTATTGAACAAGAGACAAGAATGATAAACGTTTGAAAAACTCATTTTGCGATTTGAGTTTATTGTAAAAAGCGCAATTCGCACTTTAGTTGTTTAAAATAAATATGGTAAACGTTGTCAAAATGTATACAGAAAATGCAAATATGACATGTATGTCTTTCATATAATACGAGAAACACATGTCTGACTTGCATGTCTCCTACGTCGCCAATGAGTATTGTCCGGCTACTAAAAACGCAAGTGGAACTTGAGTGTCTTGTATTATGCAGGTGATAATGTGACAAAAATCAATTACAAGTGATGTTGGAGTTTTGCATTATTTAGTGTCGATGGGATATTGTTCGTGATAATGTGAATGGTTAAGACTTGACAAATATCAATTAAAAGTGATGCTGAAGTTTTGCATCGTTTAGTTTGGATGGGATCTTCTTTCCAGAGCGTTATGTTTGTGCAACCGTGTGCACCATGCAAGGTGTGCATCATAATTTCTATACTGTAGATAGCACAACATATTCTTTCTTTCCAACTTTCACCTCTATGACCAATTGAGCTGCCCATGCAGACAGTTTGGA
This sequence comes from Ipomoea nil, assembly GCF_001879475.1. NCBI lineage: Eukaryota > Viridiplantae > Streptophyta > Magnoliopsida > Solanales > Convolvulaceae > Ipomoea > Ipomoea nil. Next base: position 597,357 of record NW_017618004.1, on the reverse strand, counting down.
TGGGATCTTATTCAACCATGCGATGGTCACTCTATAAATGTGTTGACAATTTTTATTTATGCAAAGTTAGTCACGTATTAAAATTGAATTGGAAAATGGTCAAATACACCCCCAAATTTTACTTGAGAAGTTAATTAAGTCTCTGAACTTTTGAAAGTTACAATTAGGTGCATAAACATGTTGATTTAGGTACCAAACTAGTAGCCTTCTCTGTCCCTTGGAGATGGCGGCCAACCTTTCTCCGGTGACGTGCTGGTCGGCGTCGTCGGTTTTCATCATCGGAACATGTCCAGACAACCTAGTGACCTAGTGCTAGGGACTGAGCACTAAATCAACATGTTTATGTACTTAATTGTAACTTTTAAAATTAAAGTTCGGGGGCTTAATTGACTTCTCAAGTAAAGTTCGGAGGTGTATTTGACTATTTTCTCAATTGATTTATTCGTGTTAGCATTTCGACCCAATTACGGAAAAAAAAAAAAAAAAAAAAAAAAAAAAAGTAACAGTATATTGAATATATTTCAATGTATTTTTTGAGTTGGTGTGAAATGCATGGAGTCCGATAGACGATGTTATTTTGGGATAAAATAATTCGAAGTTTTTAAAAAAAAAAAACAGAATTTTTATATTTAAAAATAAAATAGACTGTTATTTTACAACTTACATAGTATATGGCGAATGATTAAAAAAACAAGAATGTTGAGATGATTAAAAAAAAATTGTTAAGGGTGCAACCACTAAATATATATATATATATATATATATATATATATATATTACAAATAACTCTGGTATGCAACAAAAGCTCCTCAGCAGCAACTTGTATACACAGAATGTGTTTGCAAAGTTGCCAGACACTGCTAAGGTTGTTATGGAAGGTGTGCTTACGCCAAAAGAAGCTGAAGTGGTGGGGTGTAGGAAGTCCTTAGAGCATCCACAATGGTTGGGGAGAATTGGGAGATAATGTAAGAGTGATTAGGAGAGAGAATGTGGGGAGGGGAGGAAAAAAAAATAAAAAAATCAAAATCAAAAATTAAAAAACAAAAAATAAAAAATAAAAAAGTAAAGGGTCAGGCCTGCCGTTCGGCGCGCCTGACGCGCCCACGGAGGCACGCACGCGCCCGTGTGGGAGGCTGCTGTGCGCGAAACGCGCACAGCAGCCTCCTTTTTCTTCTCTTTCCTTTTCTTCTTTTTCTGCATTCTTCTCAATTTTGCAGAACAAATATTTTGATAAATAACCTCACCCCACATTTGTTATTATCCCCACCCAAGATAATTCATCTGACATTATCTCCATAATATCCACTGATGTGGATGCTCTTAGAGCATCCACAATGGTTGGGGAGAATTGGGGGATAATGTAAGAGTGATTAGGAGAGAGAATGTGGGAAGGGGAGGAAAATAAAACAAAAAAATCAAAATCTAAAATTAAAAAGCAAAAAAAAAATAAAAAAACTGAAGGGTCAGGCGCGCCGAACGCGCCCGTGTGGGCTGGTTGCTGTGCGCAAAACGCGCACAGCAACCCCCTTTTCTTTTCTTCCTCTTTCTTCTTTTCCTGCCATTCTCCCCAATTTTGCAGAACAAATATTTTGATAAATAACCCCACCCCACATTTGTTATTATCCCCACCCAAGATAATTCATCTGACATTATCTCCATAATATCCACTTCTTTTCTTCCTCTTTCTTCTTTTCCTGCCATTCTCCCCAATTTTGCAGAACAAATATTTTGATAAATAACCCCACCCCACATTTGTTATTATCCCCACCCAAGATAATTCATCTGACATTATCTCCATAATATCCACTGATGTGGATGCTCTTAGTTGGTTAAAGGAGTTGGGGATGGATCACTTTAAGGTCAAGATGGATGAGCAACTAGTCTATCATGTCATCTTAGTTGTCCCTTCCTTATACTCGTTTGGTGCCAGAGGATGTTAAAGAAGTTACAGTTAATTTATTGATGTTAATTTTCAATTTGTTAAGCGATTTGTGAATCAGGCTATTTATAGTTGGGATAAGAGAAATCATTTCTGTGTCAGATTACGAATAATGACATGATCTTTCACTCTTTTTTTTTTATTTTTTGTTGATGTTTTAAACGCTTATTTAATAAATTAAATGTTTGCTTTCTTAAAAAAAAAAAAATTAAATCAAATATACCACTAAACTTTCAATGTCTTAAGTTCACATGCATTCAACAATATCACAATATGGACAAACAACAATTATTCAAGTTTCAACAATTTGGGGGTCCCAAATATAAACAACATATATTTACAAGCCAAGTAATGCGCGAATTATGAAAATCAGATTTCCACTCATTAGTGCTCTCAGAAGTCGTGCCTTCTTAGGTGTATAGGGTGGGTATCTTGCACCCAAATCTCCACCAAAACTACGTTTCAGGACTGCCTTCTTGTGGCTGAAAGCTTCAAACGAGAATTTGCCATGGTATGAACCTGTTCCGCTTTCTCCTACTCCTCCAAACGGCAGCGTGTGGACTGCAACCTGCATCATCAAATTGGACCCTATCAACCACTGATTTCACACCTTAATTCCACTACTTATCATCATAACATTAAAATCATCTCTGCATGTTTTGACTTCACCCAACAAGGTTGAATTCCTAACCCCAAGGGTCCTTACATCTCGACTCAATAGAGCACTTGGGATAATGTAAATCACGGTGACTCAATGGCTCACCAGACAGGTGCTACAAGGGATCTGCCCACTTTGGACATAATCCCCACACTGGCTCAGCAGGCATGGACAAATGCTGGTGCTACAAGGGATCTGCCCACTTTGGACATAATCCCCACACTGGCTCAATAGACAAGGCTAAATGCTAGTGCCACAAGGGATCTGCCCACTTTGGGCATTTGATCTCTTCTTACAAATAGTGCCTATTGAACTGCATGTTTTGACTCAAGAGCTATAGTGCATGGTTGTCTATGTAGAGGAATGAATCATTACATGCAAAGCTGTGTCATTAATAAGCAAGCCCCCAGCTGATAAATTTGTAACAAACTCCTGCTCCAGTTTTTTGTTGCTTGTGAACAGATATGCTGCAAGTGGCTTGTCTCTAGCGTTAATGATTTTTATACCGTCCTCCACTTTATTGACCTTCAGAAAAGAAAAAAGGAAAATAACCGTGACTTCATTCCTGGGCTCTACTAATTTCAATTTTCAACATCTTTCATAGAGCAATCTGGGCTTGATCATACATAGAGTTAGGGTAGGTCTTACTGTGAGAATAGGAAGTAGAGGACCAAATATTTCCTCTTTCATGATTAGGGCGTCTTCTGGCACATCCATCAAAATGGTAGGAGCAATCTTTCTGTCATTGGAGAACGGAGATAAATATCACGGATAACACGTCCAATAGGTGAAAGTCGAGAACAATGTATGCTGGAACTTACAGTCTCTTTTCATCTCGTTCACCTCCATGGACTATCTTACCTGAAACCTTATCATCATCTAGTAACTTTGTTAAGCGGGAGAAGTGATTGGAATTTACAATGCGAGACAGATCTTTTGAACATAATGGGTCCTTTCCATAGAATTTATCTAGTTCTACTTTCATGGCATCAAGCTGTAGCAGAAAGGAATTGCAACAAAACAAATTTCCAATTATAATTAATTTATAACAAGCAATTTTTAGTGAAATGATTAAAAATCCACAAGAAATTAGATGTTTTAAAGATAAACCTCACCAACTGTAGTGCATTCTCTTTTGTAGTAATGATGTAATCAGGGGCAATACAAGCTTGTCCACTGTTGCAGCCCCACTTGCCTGCAATAATCCTCCTTGTTGCAACCTACAAAATGAGTTAAAATTGATTTAGACAGGGATAAAATACATTTCAAAAACATGAAAGGACAAAGGATGATATTTTGCAATAAGAATGTATGATATTTTCTTAAAAGAATTTTTATTATCACTTTTAAATTAATGTTTGAATCCACAACTACGGGACATTTTCCACCAAGCTCCAAAACCACAGGAGTTAGGTGTTTTGCAGCGGCTGCCATGACAATGCGCCCAACTTTTCCATTTCCTACAAGATAATTTGTTGGATTAAAATCAGAAAGAATTGATAATTTGAAGATATAAGCCCTGTAAAAAGATCTAGGCCATTCTCACTTTTCCCTCAAACTTTCTTTCTTGATATAATTGGATAACCCTCCACAAGCAACCATTATTCAAATAAGGGAAACCAACAACAATATGAATAAGTGAATAACATCAAAATGAGACTCACTACCATCATTAAAAATGCATTCTTAATTTATATGCAGCCAAGCTTCCACAATACATCATAGTGCATACACAACAAACATGTTTTTTAGGAACGCATCTTTAATTCAAGGGGGAAAAAAAAAAGAAAAAAAAAACAATTTTTAGCACAACTGAAACCATATTGTGTAAGAAGAAACTGCAATGCACACTCATCCACTAAATATGAATTTATTAAGCTCATCAATGAACTTTTTGGCATCCCTTCTCTTAACCATTCTTCAGAGAAAAGCTGAATATTTGGAATGCAGAAACTGAACAATGGTTTGACACTGGTAAGGTAAGGTTAATCAAACGTAGGAATGAAAGGCATATTCAGCAGCTGGATAAACACTGATAAGGTTAATATAAGGTAGGAATGTAATGTCAGCAGATGAAGTCTAGTCAGCTGCCAGCTTGACAAGCCAGCCTAACAGATGTCCAGCTGGAGGAGTAGTTAGCTTTCCAGATTTATCACTTCTCTATAAATAGGCTGGTTAGCTGGTGCAATAAGGAATTTACTTCAGAATAATGAAACCAGTTAATTTCTTTCTTCTTTCATCTTCAACTTCTTCTAGCTTCTGATTTTGACATGTAATACATTCAGCAGCTAGCTAGTAAGCATCTCAAATCTGATGCCTCATTGTTAACCTCACAAACTCAACATTTTACTACTTATAGCATTATCTGCTGAGATAAAACTAAACTTGTACTTGCCTGGATGCACAGATAGACACACACTCATGCACTATCAAGAGAACGGTATGAGAGAAGAGAAACTGGGAATAATTTTTATTTTTTTTTCATTCCTTCTCTAAATGAATTTCTAGAGAACACCAAGAAAAGTAAACTAAAACATTACATACTAATTGGAATGAGACCTGGTGATCCATCAAAATTTTTCTATGATAGAGAGGGCGGCCTTTTTCTTTTCCCCTTGGTTGGAGAGAGGGGTGTTGCTAAGGGTGTCAATAATATCAATATGAATCAATACAGAACTCCAGATTTTATACTATGCTTCCAAACATTAAGAGGACCTGTAATGTGATTGGTTTACATACATATATTCATGCTTCCGTATCAGAAGACTAGTAATCCTAAAGTAGCATTTCTGCTTACAAATACTTTAAGGTGTGCCTTTCAAAAAAAAAAAAAAAAATACTTTAAGGTGTTAATGTGTTGGAATGGGAAGTTGGGAACCATCAGGTTAACATACATGTTTATTTTTCTATTTCTCATCTTTTGGATTATGCCTATTGAAGCCAACGGATACACTTAAACAGGTAATATTGTAGAAATAATTTTTAAAAAAAGTACAGTTTTATTTTAGAAAATATGACCATTCTTGAGAATGTAATTATAGAGGTGAAAAAAGAAAAGACAGATTGAATGTACTTCTGTAGAACCTTTATCAAGAAAAATTACTCTATTAATAAAGAACTGAGGCCTCTGCTTTGTGTGTGTGTGTGTGTGTGTTTTATTTCTTATTTTGGAGGGGGGATGGTTGAGGGATTTAGCATCCATCGTCCCAGTAACAATCATATATATATGTACATATTCTACTATAAGAAGTATATGATAGAGCACTTCGCACCTGTGTAAAATATTTTATCCCATTTTTGCTCCAGTAAAGCAGTGGTCTCGGGAACAGATCCCTCAATAACCTTTACTGCAGTGGTATCCATATAGTCATTGAACAGTTTGGCAAGCAATGAAGATGTGGCTGGGGCAATTTCTGATGGTTTCAAAACTACAGCATTACCAGCAGCAATTGCTCCAATCACCGGATCCAAAGACAACACTGAAGAAAGAAAATTAAAGAAAGTGAAAAGGTCAGGGTTACTCTGTGTCAAATTATCAGTAGTATGGCTAGCATATACCAAAATTGGTCAAATGTAAGCAACAATGGCTCATCAACAAAAGGGCATTAATTTAAGTCGGTTGACAAAGGCTCACAAACTATAATAAAAAATTATTTTAAAAAATTAAAAAAACAAACAAACAAGGGAACAACTATAAAAGTAATAAAACTAAAGTTGTAATTTTTCAAAAAAAAAAAGAAAAAAAAAGTAATAAAACTGAAGTTGTAAATTATAAAAGTTCCTCAAATAGTTGAGAACCAACCCTATGCAGAGAAGGGTTCAAAGTGAAAATGTGATGAGAAAGAACCAAAGTTCAGATTTTGACAGCATTTAAGAAATTCATACAAGCTAATTCTAAGGAAGAAAGAAACATTTCCAGAGTTGTATGTTTAAAAAATAATTTCATCACTAAGAAAATATCAATAAGTCTAATTCATAAATAAATTGGAAAGAGCAAACTAATCAAAGAAACAGAAAAGCTGGTGGCATTCACATACTGAAGGGGTAGTTCCAGGCAGATATGACCAATACGACTCCAAGGGGTTCTGAAACTATTTTAGCTGATGAAGGATAAGTGGCGAATGCACTTTTCACCTGCAATTACAACATGTTAGCATCATTTAGGTCATATATTGATAGGAAACCACTAAAATTAAGTAATTTTGTCTAAATTAAGCTTTCATAGAAATTACATTTTCAGGTTTCATCCAACGTTTTAGTTCCTTCAACGCCAACTTACATGATGCTTTGACAAATGCAATCTGCAAGATTTATGAACAAGTCATGAATACTAAAAAAAGAGGTAGGACAGTAAAAGACTGACTATATCGCTAACAGAAATTCCTAATAAATAGATAAAATTGTACAATAAAAAAAAAATGTTCTCTTCCTTGTTCCATTCATTCTTTATTAGTGCAATTGTTCATTAGTTTTCACTGAAACAAATAGGATATAATAAAGCACTATTGCATTGAAAATTTTAAATTCATTTAATGCACGTGAAATATTTTTTACAGTAGCCCTGTCAAAAGAAACTCACAATAATATTTTACTGGTGTCAAAGGAATGGGAATCTGATGAAAAGCAGAATAAGTGTCTCCTAAATGTCAGCAAAATTGCAATCTAAACATAATAATCTATTTGAATTTGAACTGTATCATAAATATGTCAATGTAATGGTTTTAGCAATTCAAATTATTACCTTTTAAGTGAGTATGATTTTGGAGCATTTGGTCTAAACTTTTTACACATCTAGCATTTTCATGAACTCTTTGCCACTTATTAGACATCTCATTCTACAAAGACCACAATATATGCATGCATATTGTAGATTATTTTTCCCTTTTATGCTCTACATTTAAGCATATCAAATGCAGAATTGAACTTTTTGCAATTGAATCAAAGCAATCAATCCCTAAAGTTGGTATTCGGGTCCCCCATATCAACCACATGATGTGCTTTTGTCCAATTGATTAAAGAAGAAAACAACCAAGGTAGGCATTAAATGCTAACAACCTTAACTGGACAAAACCACAAAGAAATTCCTAAATGTCAAGAATAAGCAACATACTGAATTTCCAGTTACGGGAAAATGAAGATAGCAGAACCAAATCCTTGTGTGAAAATTCCAGAAAACCACTCATAAAACAAAAACAACTTTGCTCCAGATTGCTTGTAGTATTGAGCATAAGGATGGTAACGTTGCTATAAAAACAGGATTTATACATTGCACTCTTTTATGGAGTGAAACAAAAATTCAATGTGAGAATTCTGTTTATCAATGCTACTTGGCTATGAACTACAGCCTCAACAACCAACATGATGTATATTTGGTATTAAAAAAAAAAAAAATCTCAAGGCCACGAACTATTAGAAACAAAAGATTAAAATAAAATGAAAAATTAAATTGAATCATTGTTAAAGTAAGAACAACAGGCAGGTCAACCTACTCTGCCTACAAATTCATTAATGTTAGGTTGATAACTTGACAGTCCAAAAAAATAAAATAAACAAACAAATGAATATAAATAAGTTTTTTTAAAATGGTTCTGGTTAAAGTAAGAAGAGACTACCGATCCTAGTTCATTTATCATAAGTCGATGACTTCAACCCCCCCCCCCCCCAACCACTGCCTCTCTACCCCTGAGAAAAGTGGTAAATTCTGCAAATCTAACACATATGAAAACTAAGAACACAGAATATAGAAAGGGAACAAACTTTAAAATAATAAATAACTAAAAGAAAAAGGAGTCTATAAAAATGATATATAAATTAGCTTCTTCTCTGGATTTTAGCAGTAAACACTGAATTGAAATTTCTTTTTAATCAGACTATACTATGAAAAAGTTGACCATAACTAGTTGCAATCACAAAAATTATAGACGATTTTGGTAGAAACTAAATTTAAGTTAAATTCCTCTTCTAATATTAAAATTATATTGTAACACGTAATTTTATACGGAGTATTTATCATTAAAAATAAAAATAAAAACAAAAAAAGGACCTCATGAACGAAGGATTCGAGCTCTGGTTTGGAGAGGTCAGAGAAAAGGGCGTCCATGATCGCCTTCTCGTGATGTTCGGCGATCTTCAACACAGCTTTCAGTTGCGACACTCTCCACTCGTAACTCTTCGTCTTCCCGGCAGCGAACGTCTCCCTCAACTCACTCACTGCCGCCGCCGCATCCATCTCCAATCACTTCCTCTCCTCTCTTCCTAAACAATATATATATTTATATATATGAAATCAACCGCACTATACTTAAGTATGTATATCAGTATATACAATTCCTCCAATGCTATATATGTAATCGCATATATAGATGGAGATAAGATAGATATGAATGTTCAAATTCTGGCATCTTGTCTACTCCGGCGATATATATATTATGCATGCGTGTATAATTGTCTGTATATACACACACGCATACACACATATATACATATATATATATATATATGTACGAGTATTGTATGGAGTAATGGAGTATGGGGACGGGGGTTTGTTTGCTAGCGCAGGCACACGGGGTTTGTTTTCTAGCGCAGCCTCCAGCACTGCCTGAAATTGAAATAAACGTTTTTTTTTTTTTTTTGAGAAATTGAAATGAAATTTACAGCACTATATTTTCATTTTTTATTTACTTGATTACTTGTTGCAGAAAAATGGTTTGGTAATCCGGTAATCCCGGAATAAGAAATATTTTAACAATAATATAAGGTACATTTCTACATGTTTCAAGGCATTTGTTCATCAAAATGGTAATTGAAATCATATACTTAATAATTAAAATAAATTTAAGTAAAACCACTCTCTGTATTTGGTAATAAAAATAAATTGAAATTGTACACACTTAAATTTTGATAAATATTGATTATTTATTAATATTAGTATCTTTGAATATATTTAAAATATTTTGGATAATATTGATATTATCTAATTTGTTAATTAGATAATATCAAAATAGTTTGAACCTATCAAAACTCTTCTATCCTACAACTATAAATAGGGTCTTTCATTTCTATGTAATATCCTAAGAAAAATCATAGAAAGAACTTTGAGATCACAATAAAAATGTGATCCTGAAAGCAAAAGTCCCTCTTCCTTCATATGTTGATGCATGTTGATCCAAACCTCTATTGAAGATCAAGCCATTTGAACCCGGAGGCCCTTCAAGAAGAACATCAACCCGGAGGCCCTTCAAGAAGAACACGCTATATATACAAGCCCTTCTTGGAAGATTAAGCCACTTGAAACTCGGAGGCCCTTCAATGGTGGAGTGTTCAACTATCCAATTTGAAGAATCAGATGACCATTCAGAGACTTGTACCCACACCGCATTGATACTAGACATGTAATCGGAATGTTGAATATTAATATATTTTATTTAACATTTTCTTTGTTAACAGAAATCAAAATAATTAATTAATTAATTAAAATATACACACATATATATATAATCTTAATCATATGAGAATCACTCTCATGAGAACTTGCGGACATATCCAAACCATTGATCTACAAGATCTGGTGAATGAAAAATCAAGTAAAAAATGAACAGGGCCATTATTTTCGGGAGAAAAATAAGAACTAATTCTAGCTTACATATGTAAAAATTGAACGGATCAAATCAGATTTAAAAAAAAAAACGTAGTGACATTATTGTAATTATTGACAACTTAAAAAAGTGTGGTGACATTATTGTCAATTTTATTGTGCAACTTTTAACAATATACATTGTACTTTTTAACAATAGACAATGCATTTCTTCATAACTTTTAAAAAGAAAAAAAAAACTAAAATTTAAACTTAAATCATAAATAATAAACCCTAAGCAGTAAGAAGTGACTTAGTGAACCTATAGACTTTATAATGGCTTAATGAACCTATAGTTGTAACTTAATGAACATGTTGTTATGACTTAGAGTCCGTTTGGAAATCCGAAAAATTACTTTTGGAGAATGTTTTTTCGAGTTTTCAGTGTTTGGGTGCAGTAGGAAAATTCAGTTAACGGAAAACATTTTTCGTAGGGAATTTGTAGGCATTTTTGCGGAAAGACTTACGCCAAATTTTGGCGTAAATCATTTTTCGCCAACACTCAAGTTGCCTGGAAAGAAAAATATTTTTCAAAAAATGAGTCATTTTTTAAAAAACACTTTTCACAAATCATTGTTCTGCTTTTCAAGCGGATCCTTAATGTAGTTGTAAATTAATTTAAAAAATTGGAAAAAAAATATTAACATGAATGTTATTATTATTATTATTATTTTAAAGGTAGGAGTTACGATAATTAAAAAAAAAAAAAAAAAAAAAAAAAAAAAAAAACCTTTTGTACGGAGTAATATTAAATTTGATGATTTAAGTTTAGATTTTTTTTTTTTAGAATAGTTTCCAGTTTGCCGTGACGAGCTGACGGCTATCTGACCTCTGAGGCTCTGAGTGTGTGATGGAATCAGAATATCGAAGTTGGAGAGATACCCAAGTTACGGAAACAAAAGCCATTGAAATTGCCCCTTTGGCTGTTTCCTATAATTTTTTATTTTTTTGATTAATTAATTATTTTTATTTAGTTTTGGCCGTCCCGCGTCCGCTCCTCCCTCGGTTCGTGGTCCCAATAAATAATGCAATTTAATTTTGATTAATTGTTTATTTAAAATTTTTAAATTATAATTCTAATCAGCAACGGTTGATGTATAAGTTTAATATATACGGAGTACTACGTAATATAATGGAGTTTCTTTATTTACTGAAAATTTACAACTGCTATTTGAAAATATACTCAGTGAATGAAATTTATTTTGTAATCATAGTTGATAAAGGACCACAAAAAAAAAAAAAAAAAAAATTATGTTGTTACACGTTCAAATTATTATATGTTATACTGTTAGAAAGCAATGAGCCGTTTACTAACTAGAAATTTTTAGAAATTTCCGGAAACTGTAAAATAGAAAACAGAAAACATGTTTAGTAACACAGTTTTTCATTTTAAAAACTGAAAATAATTTCTGAAAATTTTCGGAAAACTGGAACACACTTAAAAACTGTTTTCGAAATGGAAAACAAAATCATCTATCATCTATTTAGGTATATGTCACTATAACCACATTACTATGATTACATTCATTATCATCTTATTTTACTTATCACTATCTTCTATCTTTTCTACTTACTTTACTTATTTAAACATAATTTATTTGCTTACACTTTAAAGTTAGACATTGTTTACATTATCAAAATTAAGAATTAAACTCTATATAATGTTTTAGATTTTGATTGAACTCAATAGATTATTAGTTCGAATATTTTTAATTATGTTACATCATAATACAAGTTCGGTCCATATATTGGATATTGAAATCTCACATATATTAGAATTTAAAGTAAAGGTTATATATTCATATACATGTCATTCAAATGAATATATCAAAAAAAAAAAAAAAAAAAAAAAAAAAAAGGGCACACACATTTTAAATATTTACGCAAAAAATATTAATATTATTTTGCTACTGGCTTTATTACAATGTAGTATCCGTTCATATACTTTCTCAACCTACTGAAACACAAAGAACCAATAACGCCTCCACTGAGAACAATTTTAAGTGAAAACCGAAAAATTAAAAAGCAGAAAACAGAGAACAATTTTCTGTTAGTAAACAAGTTTTCTAAACAGAAAACAGAGAATGAAAACTGAAAAATTAGAAAATAGATAACAGTTTTCTGTTA